>NW_012108630.1:857652-859523 GCF_000951045.1 Mandrillus leucophaeus
ATAAAAATCAAAACAATTGAACTTATGAACACAGAGAGTAGAAGGATGGTTACCAGAGGCTGGGAAAGGTAGTGCGGGATTTAGGGGGAGATGGAGATGGTTAATAGGTACAAAAAATAGATAGAATGAATAAGACCTACTATTTGATAGCACAACAGCGTGACTATAGTCAATAATAACTTAATTATACATTTTCAAATAAACATTTTTTGGATTTTTTGTAACTGAAAAGATAAATGCTTGAGGGAATGGATATCCCATTTTTCATAAGTGCTTACTTCACATTGCATGCTTGTATTGAAACATCTCATGTACCACGTAAATGTATACACCTAATATATAACCACAAAAATTAATAATAAGAATAACAAAAGAAAAGGAAAAAAAAAGATCTCTCTCTGTCTTTCTCTCCACCATCGAGGACACATCAAGTAGTGAGAAGGCAACTGTCTATGAGCCAAGTAGAGAGCCCTCGTTAGAAATCAAATTGACCAGCATCTTGGTCTTGACTTTCTAATTCTCCAGAACTGTAAGAAAATAACGTTCTATTGTTTAAGCTCCCCCGCCTGTGGTACTTTTTATGGCTGGCTAAGCTCATTGGTACATGCTCCCATCGTGCCAATCTGCTTCAGACCATGACACGAACTAGCAGTAAAGCTAAATTGTCTGAAGCCAATAAGACTTGGAGTTGTTTGCTAAAGTAGTTAACGTGCTCTAACTAATATGGTAACAGAAGCAAATATATGGAAAGATAATAATAAAAGAACATATGGCAGCTGCCACAGATTTTAGTATTTTGACAATGGTCATAACTCAGTGAAGCAGGAAATTTACCATAGGATTTGAACATGCGGAATATTACCTCCAGGTTCTTCGACAAAGTAGATAGTCATTATGTTACTTCATAAAATGCTAAGAGTAAGAAGAATGATAATTGTAATTTTAGAAATTCTTCAAAAAGAATGTTATGTCAACCAGTTGAAAGGCCAAATTCAATTTAGCAATTTTGAGTCTAGAACACGCCAGCTGTTTGATCTTTCATACTTGTCAAAATAAGAAAGTCAGGGAAAATTATGAACAGAGGAATATGCTCTAGCAAGTATATTCCTGGTCTGGGGACTGAAACAAAAACAGTAAAAAAAAAATTGGCTGAGGTATTGTACCCTAATTCTTAAATTTGAGGTCCATATCTGATAAGTCCATTTAAACCATGACTACAGTATTGAGTTGGAAATTTTTGTTATTTCTCAAATAAAAAAGTATGTTTTCAATTGTATATTTTTAAGAGGGGGCATAATCATAGCATATTTGAGCCATTGCATATCTACAAAGGTTTTCATGTTAACATTTTGGTGAATAAAACGTGATTAGTTTGTTGATCACAATAGAGTAGGCTATGCTTTAACAGTAAATATGACCCCAAATCTTAATGATTACATAAACGTTTGGTAGGCAGAATAATGCCTGCTCCTTGTCAAAGATGTCCATATCCTAATCCCAGAAACCTGTGAATATGTTACCATGGTAACAGGAAATTTGCAGATGTGATTAGGTTAAGAATCTTGAGATGATGAGATTATCCTGGCATACCTGGGTAGCCCCAGTGTAATCACAAGGGCTCTCATAAGAGAGAGATGGGAAGGTCAAAGTCAAGAAGGGTATATGGTGATAGAAACAGAGGTTGGAGGAATGTGATCACGAATTAAGATGTAGGCAGCCCCTAGAAGCTGTAAAAATCAAGGAACATCTTGTCCTCTAAAGTCTTCAGAGAGAATGCAGATGGGCCATCATCTTGATTTTAGCTCTGTGAGAACTATTTGTACTTTTGGTCTCCTCCAGAACTGTTAGATTATAATGTGTTTTTTTTTTTT
>NW_012108630.1:861298-865249 GCF_000951045.1 Mandrillus leucophaeus
TTTTTTTTTTAACTCAAATCATGAAGATGTATGCCTCTGCTTTCTTTCAAGAATTTTATAGCTTTTATATTTAGATTTCATCCACTTGAGATACAAGCAAGCTGACCAAATTCATTCTTTTTCATGTGGATATCCAGTTGTTTGGGAACTTTTTGCTGAAATGTCTATTATTTTCCCCATTGAATTGTGTTGGCATCATTGTTTGAAATAAATTAACCACAAATTATAAGGGTTTACATCTGGACTCTTAATTAAATTATATTAATGTATTTGTCTATTCTTATGCCACTACAAAACTTTTATTACTGTAGCTTTGAAATAAGTTTTGAAATGAAACAGTGAAACTCCTTTGACTTTGTTCTCCTTTTTCAAGATGGTTTTGGCTACGTTTAAATTTTTATGTAATTTTAGGATTAGTTTGTCAATTTATGCAAAAAAAAAAAAAAAAGCCATATGTTACTTTGATCGACATTGTGCTGAATCTGTAGGTCAATTTGAAATGTATTGCCATTTTCACAATATTGTCTTCTGATCCATGAATATGAGTGTTTCTAATTATTTAGATATTTCTCAGTTTTCACCAACAGTGTTCAGTAGTTTTCACAATATTTATTTTGAACTTCTTCTTTACATTTATTCCTAAGTATTTTATTCTTTTTGATGGTATGGAAAATAAAATCATTATTGTAATTTCATTTTAGATTGCCCATTTCTAGTGTGTAGAAACACAGTTGATTTTTCTGTATTCATTTTGAATTTCTTTTATGAAATTCTTTCCTAAAGATTTTATTATTTTTATGTTATTTTTAATGGGATTATCTTCTTAATTTTATATTACTTGTTCATCAATAGAAATAAATTGTATTTTGTTTATTGCTCTTATAATCTGCAAGCTTGTTGAGTTCATTTCTTAGTTCTAATAGTTTTTTTGGTGGCTTCCTAAATATACATATTTTTAAAGAAGAGTTATGGAGGCAGAGACTGCTAGTACACATCAGTGCCTATTTTGTCTTCTTTACTTGGTTCCGTGTCTAAACTGAATTTCTCAACTGAATTTCTTGTGTGGCCATAAGTCTGAGTTCTAGCCAATGGGTTGTGGGTTAAAGTGGCACACACTGCTTTCAGCTAGGATCTACATTTTTCTAGGCCATCCCATAGTGCTCCACATCCCTTTACTACAGACAATGATGAGGATGTAGTAAAGAATTCTGATGTCTGAGAAAATGGTCGATAGTACAAACATTAAGGAGCCAGAATTTAAACTCTAATGGAGTAGACCGTTTCACTCCACTGCAGACTAAATTTTGTCACTTACCCCTACCCCCATCAATTTTATGTGTTAAAACTCAACTCCCATAGGGACTGTATTTGGAAATAGTTCTTTAGGTGGTAATTAAGATTAGAGTGAGGCCCTAATGTGATAGAATTGGTGACCTTATAAGAAAAAGAAGAAAAATAAACAATCTGACAGTGCATCTTAAAGATCTAGAAAATCAAGAGCAAAACAAACCCAAAAGTAGTAGAAGAAAATAAATAATAAAGATCAGAGCAGAAATAAATAAAATTGAAATGGAAAATAGAACAAAAAAGATCAATGAAACAAAAAGTTGTTTTGAAACCCTAAGCAAAATTGACAAACCTGTAGTCAGATTAACTGAAAAAAAAGATAAGTTTCAAATAAAATCATAAATGTAAAAGGAGACACAACAATTCATACTGCAGGAATTCAGTGGATCATTGATGGCTACTGTGAGCAAATATATATCAATAGATTGAAAAATATAGAAGAAATAAACAAATTCCTAGACACATACAACCTATCAAGATTGAACCAACAGGAAATCCAAAACCTGAACAGACCAATAACAAGTAATGAGATTGAAGCTATAATAAAATGTCTCCCAGTAAAGAAAAGCCCGGTACCTGATGGCTTCACTGCTGAATTCTGTCAAACATTTAAGCAAGAACTAATACCAATGTTACCCAAACTATTCTGAGAAATAGAGGAGGAAATGTTTCCCAACTCATTCCATGAGGCCCAGGTTACCCTGATACCAAAACCAGACAAAGACACATCAAAAAAAGAAAACTACAGACCAATACATCTGATGAATATTGATGGAAAAATGCTCAACAAAATACTCGTGAACCAAATTCAACCATACATTAGAAAGACCGTTCACTATGAATGGGGGTAGGAGAGACATACCTCATCATAATTAAAGCCATATACTACGGACTCACAGCTAGTATCATAAAGAATAGGGAATAACTGAAAGCCTATCCTTTAAATCTGGAACTCTATAGTAAAAAAATCTAGTAATCCCATCAAAAAATGGGGAAGATATTTTCATAGGAATTTCTCATAGAAGACATACAAAGGCAAACAGACATGAAAAGGTGCTCAATATCACTGATCATCAGAGAAATGCAAATCAAAGCTACAAATTACATATAACCTCACCCCAGTTAAAATGGCCTATCTCCAAAAGGCAGGCAATAACAAATGCTGGTGAGAATGTGGAGAAAAGGAATCCTTGTACACTGTTGGTAGTCATGTAAATTTGTACAGGCACCGTGGAGCACTCTTTGGAGATTGCTCAAAATAACTAAAAATTGAGCTACCATATGATCCAGCAATATCACTGCTGAGTATATACCCAAAAGAAAGGAAGTCAGTATATCAAAGAGAATCTGCATTCCTGTTTGCTGCAGCACTGTTTACAAGAGAAGATTTGGAAGCAACCTAAGTGTCCATCAACAGATGAACAGATAAAGAAAACGTGGTACTTATAAACAATGGATCACGATTCAGCCATTTAAACAAAGAATGAGAACCTGTCATTTGCAACAACATGGGTGGAACTGAAGATCATAATGTTAAGTAAAATAAGCCAGGCACGGAAAGACAAACATCACATGTTCTCACTTATTTGTGGGATATAAAAATCAAAACAATTGAACTTATGAACACAGAGAGTAGAAGGATGGTTACCAGAGGCTGGGAAAGGTAGTGCGGGATTTAGGGGGAGATGGAGATGGTTAATAGGTACAAAAAATAGATAGAATGAATAAGACCTACTATTTGATAGCACAACAGCGTGACTATAGTCAATAATAACTTAATTATACATTTTCAAATAAACATTTTTTGGATTTTTTGTAACTGAAAAGATAAATGCTTGAGGGAATGGATATCCCATTTTTCATAAGTGCTTACTTCACATTGCATGCTTGTATTGAAACATCTCATGTACCACGTAAATGTATACACCTAATATATAACCACAAAAATTAATAATAAGAATAACAAAAGAAAAGGAAAAAAAAAGATCTCTCTCTGTCTTTCTCTCCACCATCGAGGACACATCAAGTAGTGAGAAGGCAACTGTCTATGAGCCAAGTAGAGAGCCCTCGTTAGAAATCAAATTGACCAGCATCTTGGTCTTGACTTTCTAATTCTCCAGAACTGTAAGAAAATAACGTTCTATTGTTTAAGCTCCCCCGCCTGTGGTACTTTTTATGGCTGGCTAAGCTCATTGGTACATGCTCCCATCGTGCCAATCTGCTTCAGACCATGACACGAACTAGCAGTAAAGCTAAATTGTCTGAAGCCAATAAGACTTGGAGTTGTTTGCTAAAGTAGTTAACGTGCTCTAACTAATATGGTAACAGAAGCAAATATATGGAAAGATAATAATAAAAGAACATATGGCAGCTGCCACAGA
Organism: Mandrillus leucophaeus; assembly: GCF_000951045.1. Lineage (NCBI taxonomy): Eukaryota > Metazoa > Chordata > Mammalia > Primates > Cercopithecidae > Mandrillus > Mandrillus leucophaeus. Next base: position 865,027 of record NW_012108630.1, read on the forward strand.
TTTTAGTATTTTGACAATGGTCATAACTCAGTGAAGCAGGAAATTTACCATAGGATTTGAACATGCGGAATATTACCTCCAGGTTCTTCGACAAAGTAGATAGTCATTATGTTACTTCATAAAATGCTAAGAGTAAGAAGAATGATAATTGTAATTTTAGAAATTCTTCAAAAAGAATGTTATGTCAACCAGTTGAAAGGCCAAATTCAATTTAGCAATTTTG
>NW_012108630.1:868099-869541 GCF_000951045.1 Mandrillus leucophaeus
AGGGCCATCACTAAATCTTAAAGCTTTGAAGTAATCTATTTTGACTCCGTGTTTCACATCGAGAGGATGCTGATGCAAGGAGTGGGCTCCCACATCCTTGGGCAGCTCTGCCCCTGTGGCTTTGCAGGGTACAGCTCCTGCAGCTGCTTTCTGGGCTAACATTAAGTGTCTGTAGCTTTTCCACACACATGGTCAAAATTGTTAGTGGATCTACCATTCAGGGGTCTGGAGGACAATGGCTCTCTTCTCACAGATCCATTAGGCATGATCCAGTGGGGCCTCTTTGTGGGGATTCCAATCCCACATTTCCCTTTTGCGCTACCGTAGCAGAGGTTCTCCATGAGGGCTCTGCCCCTGCAGCAGACTTCTGCGTGGACATCCAGGCATTTCCATACATTCTCTGAAATCTATGTGGAGGTTCCCCAACTTCAATTCTTGAATTCTGTGCACTCCTAGGCCCAACACCACATGGAGACCAAGGCTTAGGGATAGCACCTTCTGAAGCAATGGCTCAAGGGGTAACTTGTCCCCTTTTAGCCATGGCTAGAGCTGGAGCGGGTGGGACACAGGACACCCAGTTGGGATACTGCACAAAGAAGTAGGCTTGGGCGTTGCCCACAAAACCAATTTTACCTCCGTGGCTTCCAGGCATGTGATGTGAGGGTCTGCTGTGAAGGTCTCTTACAGGCCCTTAGGAGACATCTTCCCCATTGTCTTGGCTGTTAACATTCAGCTTCTTATTACTTATGCAAATTTCTCCAGCCAGGTTGAATTTCTCCACAGAAAATGGCTTTTTCTTTTCTAACATATGGTCAGGCTGCAAATTTCCCAAACTTTTATGCTCTGCTTCTCTTTTAAATATAAGTTCTAATTTCAGATCATCTTTCTCAATTTCAAAGTTCTACAGATGTCTAGGGCAAGAGCAAAATGCTACAAGTGTTTTTGCTAAAGTATAGCAAGAGCAACCTTTGCTCCAGTTCCCAATGAGTTCCCTCAAACTGTTCCAACCCCTGCCTGTTACCCAGTTCTAAAGTCACTTCCACATTTTCAGGTATCTTTGTAGCAGTGCCCCACTCCTGGTACCAATTTCTCTATATTAGTCTGTTTTTACACTGCTATAAAGAACTGCCTGGAACTACATAATTTATAAAGAAAAGAGAGTTACTTGACTCACAATTTTGCCTGGCTGGGGAGGCCTCAGGAAACCTAAAATCATGGAAGAAGGGGTATCAGGCACATCTTGTATGGTGGCAGGAGAGAGAGTGAGTGAAGGGGGAAGAGTCCCTTATAAAACCATCAGATCTCATGAGAACTCAATCACTATCATGAGAACAGCATGGCAGGAACTGTCACCATGATCCAAACACCTCCCACCAGGTCCTCCTTTGATACATGGGGATTACAGTTCGAGATTTGGGTGAGGACACAGAGCTAAACAATGC
>NW_012108630.1:870852-873167 GCF_000951045.1 Mandrillus leucophaeus
GAAGTTTATTCTTATTAATATCACAATGCAAATGCAGGTCTGATTGTTTTTCTTCCAGTAGTAATTTATGATTTTATTTATTTTATATATTTCAATTTAATTTAATTTTAGACAGGGCTTCACTGTGTTTCCCAGGCTGGAGTGCAGTGGCTCAATCCTAGCTCACTGCAGCCCCAAAGTTCTGGGCTCAATCGATCCACTTGCTTCACCCTCCTGTGTAGCTGGGACTACAGGTACACATCACCACGCTTGACTTATTTTTCATTTTTTTATAAACAAAGGGTTTCACTAGATTGCCCAGGCTGGTCCTGAACTCGTGCCAAGTGATCGTCCCACCTCAGCCTCTGAAGCTGCTCAGATTACAGGCATGAGCCACCACGCCCAGCCACTTTTCTTAGAATTGATCTGCATTCCTTTGCCTTTTGTATTATCCTTTAGAATTTGATCTTTCTCACGTCTGTTCTCTACTTTCTGAAATATTTCATTTAGTGGATTTTCTCAGAATCATTTATTAGGTTGCTGCAAAAGTAATGGTGGTTTTTACCATTTACTTTTAATTTTACCTATTAAAATGTAACTTTTTCCACAGTGTTCATTACGCTGATTTTTAAAATATAGATGTTAAATAAAGTATTAAAGTTCAATCTGAAGTGAATATGTAATATTCATGCTTACTTGTCATCATTATAAATAATTAGAAAAAACATTAAATATTTCATAGCATTTATATGAAGATACAATTAGGTAATATGTGTAAAGTGTTCAGCACCAAAACCTCAAGCTTAGAAATGGCTGTTGATTTACATTATTTGCAGTTGGGATTATGGCAGTTACTGAACTTTTTCTGGGAATAGACATACAAAGGTGAATAGAACACCAGTCCTTTCTTTGGAGTGCATAGTTGTGTAAGAATAAATGGACATTTAAATAGATAGTTACGGGACATAATATGTGTTACGTGTTAGAGAAGGATTCCATGCTACATATATTTATTACTTTAAAAATTAATGTCTTAGTCGGCTGGGTTTATAATAAGATGGTAAATGTGTCCCAGGTTTTTCAAAACTCTTTAAATACTTTATTTACTAAAAAATCAGTATCTAAAAGCAGCTGAAGAGTTTCCATTTGAGTAAAATCTGAACAATGTAATTCATAATTCATTGTTATAATTTGAGAACCATTTTCACGTTCAATCTCCAGTTTTGTTATTTCAACATTTGTGAGTCTTTGGATTTTGCCCAAACCTTAAAGCACTGTTATTTTTACTAATTATAATTTAGTATAATTGGCAAACTACAATGTCTAGTTCAGCATATCTGAAATTAGGTGACTCTATCCCACTGATTTTAATAAATGTGCCAAATTTTTCCCTAAAGCATATGGATAAATATTGAAGTATGATTTCAGAAGGGTGATCTAGCATTCACCTCTTGAGAAGATTTTTGTTTCTGACACATCCTGTTTTCCCATATGGTATATATTATAGAACTTAAAGCTATTATTGCAATAATTATTACCTCTTGTGACCAAGGGAGTATTTATAAAACAAGTGTTAGGGTTTAAAGAAATAGAGTCCTGAAGCACTTTAAAAAAGCAGATTTTCAGTAATCTTTGCAACTTTACATTATGCAAAATTATTTTCCAGGATGACTGGAATAAAGCCTAAGCAAACATTTTCAAAATTATACAAGTAATAGCTATTCCTCTGTTATTTCTACAGATTGAGCTATTTAGTCATTATGGTATCTATTACCTAATAATTAATAATGGCAAATGACCACAGTTAGATGTAATTATTTTAGACCTTTTAATATTCTTAATAATGATATAAATGAAATTGATAAAATTAATAGTTGTTTGAATACAATAGTTTGCATTTAATCAATGTTTTATAATTTTCAAACCACTTACATATCCAACATGTTATTTTACCTTTACAATTACTCTGTAAGATAAGAAATACGTTAAAATACCTATATTACACAAGAGTAAACTCATGCCAAAGAGTTAAGCAACCTAAAATAGATCCTAAACAAATTAGTTACACATTTGAGAATAGAACTACTTTTGTTTATTACAAAATATAAAATAAATCCCAGTGGTCTTTGTAAAAAGTATACTCTAAAAATGTATATAAAAATACATACAGTAACTTTTGAAGCAAATGGTGGTTCTATCATATTGATCTACCCCAGAATCCTCAATTTATCTCATTATCCTTATTTCATAATTACATCCTTATTACAAAACAAAGCCATGCTCCAGTTGACCGAGCTCCTCACAACTATTATTATAATTTTTGTTTTTTATTGATA
>NW_012108630.1:876067-881130 GCF_000951045.1 Mandrillus leucophaeus
TCTTTTTAACTTTAACTATCTTAATAAGTTGGTGGTATTATCTCCTTTAGGTTTTTATTTTCATTTATCAGATGGATGGATAATTTTGTTGAACTTATTTTCATGGGCTTGTTTATTTCTTATTTGTTATCTTTGTGAACTGTCTTTTACAATCTTTTGTCCATTTAAAAAAACTTGGTTTGTCTTCTTATTGAATTTTAAGGGGTCTTTATACATTATAGATACAAGTGCATTGTCAAATATATTTGAGATGTATTAAATATAGTTTATCCTAGTCTGAGGCTTGTCTTTTCATTTTTAACAGCATGTTACATAGAAGAAATCTTTAATTTTGATTAAGGCTAATGTCTTTTTTTGGTTTTTGTTTTATTCTTTTACAGTTTGTGCTTTTTGTGCCTTCTAAGAATTTCTTGCTCTTAAAGATTTGATCAAAAATAAAAACTCTCAAATATTGTATAATACTGAGCATTTGAGCCTGGGTGTCTTGATATAGATTAAAAGAAAAAAAAGACATGCACAGAATGTAGTTATTGGGTGTCGGTGATATTTGATGAAGGCTTTCTTCATATCCTTGATAGGGTATGTATTTTATAGGCAATTATGTTGTTAGCAATTTTTCCAAAGTAATGATTCTTGTTAAGTGATGCAATCAGAATCATGTAATTTAAGGTTAGTCTGTATGTGTGATGTGATATACTGTTGTGTATGTATGATATGATATACTGTTATACCATTATAACAGAATATCACAGATAAGTGACTTGATAAGTTATTCGATATGTAATGTGATGAAGTTATTTGTGTGATATGGTACACTGTTAACAGTATATCACATCACACATCGAATAGCTTAGCAAGTCACTTATTGACCTGATAAGTTATTTGATGTGTGATGTGATTAAGCTATTTGATGTATGGTGTGATACACTGTTAACATCACACATCAAATAACTGATCAAGTCACTTGTTAAGGAACTTACAAGTGCAACTAGTAACTTCATGTTCTTTTTTGTAAAGTATTTAAAATACTTGTTTACTATTCTTTTAAAATAATTACAAAGTTAATACATATTTGTTTCAAACTCTTAAACAGTCAGTGATGCATACAAAATATATTAACTATTTTCCACATCTTGAGAACAGAAATGTGGATATTCCCAAACACTACAGGTTTTTTTGCCCTATGGAACATTAAACAAATGTCTCATTTGACAAAAAGAAAAGTATATCAATAAAACAATATATCACATCACACATATTAATATACTGTTATATCACCATAAAAGTGTGTATCACTGTTATAGAAATATAACAGTATATCACATCACACATATGGGTTAAATATGATGAAGATAATAAGAATTAAAAAAATAAAATAATGATCAAAGCCTGTTTCCATAGCTGAAAAGAGAAACAAGTTAATTCAGCGGTTTTAGTTATCTTCCACAGCAAAACCCTATCAGAGAGGTAATCCTGAAGAAGTTAAGTCCCCTTTTCCTCAAAGTGGTAGGTATAAATCTTCTATGTAGACCTAAACTGGATGATTATCATGGAGGCTAGTAAGGACCTGACCTTTCCTGGAAGTATGGGAAGCCCGTAATATAATTTTTGGAGCAGTTGTAAGTATGCTTATCACCCAAATCAGTGTCGAAGACCAGCCCACTTTCTTTAAATAATTTTCTTTCCAAAGTTGAATAAACCGTAAATTCTTGTATGAGGATCTGAAGAAGGGATGATATTATTGTATCTAATGATGATTCTGACTTAGCTACCATTTAAATTGGATTTTGAAAGAGGGCTATATACGGAAACCTTCAGGGTGAAACAAAAAGGCATTAAATAGTAACATGAAAACATATGAAAGTAAGAAACCCACCGGTAAAGTTAAGTATATATTCAAACTCAGATTACTCTAATACTAAATTCAGAACGCTCTAATACTTTAATAGTGGTTTATAAATCCATTTTAACTCTAATACAAATGTTAAATGTGAAAAATAACTATGTTTTGGGGAGATGTTGAACAAAAGATACAAATCTTCGGTTACGAGATGAATAAGTTATGGAGCCCCAGTGTACAGCATGGTGACTATAGTTAATAATAATGTATTATATACTTTGAACTTGCTGAGAGAGTAGACCTTAAGTGTCCTCACTGCCCCAACCCCCTCCACACAATGGTAACTATTTGAGATGATAAATATGTTAATCAGCTCACTGTGGCAATCATTTCAAAATGTATACATACGATATATATCAAAACATCACGTTGTGCACCTCAAATAATGCAATTTTTATTTGTCAATCATATCTCAATAATGCCGGAAAAAATGGCCTTGGATTGCTAAAAATAAAATAACATACTGATTAAAAATAAAAAGGGGACTAGATTGCTGGAAGATACTTCCTATGTGAATTTTATGGCTATACATTGGAGATACCTAATTTGTAATAAAAGTGGTAATCAATAGATACATTCCAACACCTGTATTGCTTATTTTTCTCTATGTTTTCCATCAACAAGTAAAATCAATATATAATATTTCATCTGGAGTCTGATAGTCTCTTGGAGCTTTTACACTGATCCAATATGCTCTTTTTTTCCTATGTAGAAGGAAGAACTCAGAGAGAAAAAGCAGACTTTCAAATTCTGCTGTAACTTTTCACTGTCAAATATTGTCTTACTCACCAATCACAGATAAGCTACTGCTTTTATATTCATCCTCAGTTCCACGGGTGATTCTCCTCAGTTTCTTAGGCTTCGTTAATAATCTTAGTAGTTCTTAGATATAGTGCAAAGAAAATAATTACCTGACTTATCAAGTAACTAGTAACTTCATTTTCCTTTTTGTAAAGCATTTAAAATACTTGGTTATTATAATTTTACAATAATTTAATTACAAAGTTAATACACATTCATTTCAAACTCTTAAACAATCAATGATGCGTACAAAAATATTAGCTATTTTCCACATCTTGGGTATAGAATGTGAATATTCCCAAACACTATAGGTTTTTTGTCCTATAGAACATTAAACAAATGTCTCATTTCTAATGAACTATGTAAATTTCTGTTCTTCAAATGCTCTTCGAGCCAGTATTATCAAATTACATTTCTGGCTGTCTCATTAATCTGTTAATTATTAAATCATTGGAAAGTTCATGTTTTACTTGTATGAAAGTGATGTTTTTAACTTTTTAAAATTATATTTGAATGGTAATAAATAAACACATGTGTGTACCAAAGATTTGCATAAGAATCTTATAGCAGCATTATGTGTATTCTCCAACAGCTGGTAAAATTCTGTATCTTTCTGTGTAAGAAAATTACAGGAATAAGCTGCTTTTCAAAAAAATAATTTCTCTGTGCCCTATACATCCTTTCTACTTTAGATGAACATTTTGGGCCTTGTTTACAATAACTAATAGCTATAAAGTACCAAGAAGACAACCTCTGGGATTATTGTTTCTATTGATCATAAAGCAATTGTATGTCTCCTTAAAATATTTAGTTGCATTCCATTGCATAAGATTTGTAAAACAGCCTAATGGATGGTAAGGAAACACAGGTACATACGGAACCAAAGAGAATATGGCAGTATTTTTTAAATTACAATTTGAAAGTCACTGTTTTTAGTTTTAGAGAATGTAGCCTGTTCTCATTTTGTATTGTAAGTGAAATTGTTTTAGTCCTTTTATCTTTTGTGTGTTTATCATTTATTTTACTATGTTGTCAATTTTCTTTTTGTCTTATATAATCTTTGCTTGCTTAATTTAATTCCTTTTCTCATTTTTTAGCTTCTAACTACGCTTTTAAATGTTTGAGCGATAACTTCTTCTATTCCAAAAAGTCAAATTAAACTTGTCCTCTATTGTCGATGAAAATTGAAGAAAAAAACAAACCCTCTCCAAAATGTTTTATTTTTCAACTGTTTTCACACCATTGGTATTAATTTTTTATAACCCCTTTACTTCTTTATCAGAATAAGACATTAGAAAGGTTTTAGCATTTAATATATTCTTTCCATCAACTCTCAGATTTAATCAAGAGAGTTAAAAAAACAAAAAACAAAAAGCAAAACACATGCACACACAAAACCTGGCCCTACTCCCACACAAGGCGTTTCTTTCCCTGATTCAGACCCTGTGACTTGGACTCTGCCAGTCAAAATATTCTCTTTCATTCTCGCTCCATTCCATTTCCAGTTCCACTGGTATCAGCACAGTTGATTAGGTCTTCCAGTTCCAGACTTTATAAGTGGAAAGATGTTGCCTTCAGAAATGCAATGATTTGCGAAGGCGTCTTCGCTTCAGCTGCACATCCTGCTTGTGCCAGACACCAGAGGGAAAATATCTCCTACCAATAGTTTTATTTAGAGTTCTCAAAAACAATTCAGACTTGATGTGCTGAAACAAAAACTATCTTACCTGCCCTCATTTAAACCTAGTTCATTTCTAGTGTTCTTTTTCTCAGAAAAGTAAAACCATTAAATTATGCAAGCTAGAAAGTTTGAAAATATTTTCCTTTTTCTTCCTATGTTCAAACCACTGCCATGACTTGTTGAATTATCACTCCTAAAGCATGTAGTCTCCATAAATTATATACTGCCCTCAGAGGACTACAATTGGTACTTTTTTGGAGGGGGATTAAAAAAAAGTTTTAGTATACAAAAAACAGCCATGCACACACTGCTTAATCGGATACACCTTATACCTTTGTATTCAAATTTTCATAGACGAGGGGCTATTAAAAATGTCTACGAAGTGGAGTGTTCCAATAGTTTGGATATTTGTCCTGCTCAAGTCTCATGATGAAATGTGGTCCCCAGTGTTGGAGGTGAGGCCTGCGGGGAGGTGTTTGGGTAACAGGAGCAGATCCCCGATGGCTTGGTGCTGCTCTTGCAACAGTGAGTGAGGTCTCCAAGGATCTGGTTGTTTAAAAGTGTGTAACACCTCCCTGCTCTCTCCCTTGCTCTCACTCTTGCCATGTGACTAGCCTGCTCCTGCTTAGCCTTTTCCATGAATTAAAGTTCCCTGAGGCCTCCCCAGAAGCCCTGCAGATG
>NW_012108630.1:881830-893506 GCF_000951045.1 Mandrillus leucophaeus
GTTTACAGGTGTGAGTCACTGCGCCTGGCCAAACCTCTGTTTACAAATTACTCAGTTTCAGTTATTTCTTTATTGCAATGCAAGAATGGACTAATAGAGGGTGATTAGAAATAAAGGTGGTAAATACCGTCCAAAACATAGGTAGAATTTGTCCACTTCGTTCATATTAACGGCTACCATCTTGAACAAGGTTACTATTATTTCCTGCCTTGAAACTGGTAATACTATCTCTATCATAGTCTCTCTTTATCCAATCTGGTTTCCTTTCAATCTCTTGGAAACATGCCGTTGCATTTTCACATCCAATGATCTCACTAACAGCTTAAAATCTTTCAATGGCTTCCCATTGCTCTGAGGCTATAAACCAAATTCTTACCTGCCTTATATGGCATATTATGATTTTTCTTGTATTTCTACAGCCTTGTCCCACATTACACTAACCCCTACATTCTGCAATTGGGCCATATTGACCTTCTTTTGGCGTCTCGCACCTGCTATGCTCCCTGTACAACAGTGGTGACAGCACATGTTTCTCCTCACATCCTCCAGATCTCAGCTTCATGATTCTTTCCTCCAAGATGCGTTTCCTGACTTCTTAATCTGTGTCAGATTCTAGATTATAATCCTTTTGAGACTGTATTTCTTTCATTCAGAGCAAATATCAGTTTAGATTTACATACATATATTGGTTTAATATTCCAGTCCTCACCAAACTGTAAGTTTCATGAACAAAACACAAAATGGTGTTTTTGGTTTTTTTACATCATAGCCGCAGTACTTACACAGTGCTGGGCGCATAGGCATGAGGCAGATTTCTTTGAAATAAACACATGAGTTAATACATGAATACATTTGCTACACTTTATTTTTTAGGCCCTTTAATGTCTTTCTGGTGCTACTGGAGTATAACCAAACATCCTTCATTTCAAGATTTTCATGATCTTGGCTCCTATATGCCTTCTCAACTTCTTATGGCACTCTTCATTTGTGCTCTTTTTGCTTTATTTTATTTTGTTGATTCTTTTTGGCTCAGATGCACCATATACACTCTTCCCCTGGGGATTTTGCTGGCATTCTTTATGTTGCTTCTAATTTTCCTATGGATGTGAGCCATATGAGTAACATAATAGTGGCCCATGTTTAAGCAGGTCCCTCTCAGAGGGACATTTCTTTATCACTTTATTGTAAGATGTCTCACTCACTCTTATTTTTTTTTCTATAATCTGTTCATTTTTACTGTTTTATTAATTTATTTTCAGCAAGTAACATAATCTAGTAGGGAGCAGACTAGTTGGATTTAAATACCAGGCAGAAGACCTGAAATAGGACTCAGTAGAGGAGAAAGAAGTTCGACATCCGAACAACACTCAGAGGGAGAATCATTCACAAAGAAGAACAAGAAAGGGCAATTTAAGAGAAGTTACTTGGGAGGTTGGGGTGGGAGAATCCCTTGAGCCCAAGAGTTCTAGGCTGCAGGGAGCTATGACTGCACCACTGCCCTTTAGCCTGGAATATAGAGACCCTGTCAAAAGAAAGAGAAAGAAAAAGAAAGAAGGAAAAAGGAAGGGAAAGGAAAGGAAGGAAGGGAGAAAGAGAGGGAGGGAGGAAAGAAGAAAGGAAGGGAGGGAGGGAGGGAAGGAAGGAAAGAAGGGAATGAAAAGAAAAAAAAGGAAAGGAAAAATAATAAAATCTTGTAAGATTCCTTTAGTAATGCATCTCAAAACATGATGATCGCACAAGTTACTACCAGCCCTCAGGTGAATTACACTTCACACCTAGCCATTATTATTTTATCCATTGGAATTATTCATGTAATTGTGTTTATCTGTTTACCTTTTCATTTTTTCATCCAATATTCTCTGAAACTGGAGATTTCTCCATGTGGACACAGTTTATGCAGACACCAGATTATTTTAGAAATGTACCTTGTACTATAGCCTTGAAAACAAAAATGTACATAAATATACAAGAAATTTTCTATTGTATTTTACTCTAGAGACAAATTTTAGAAGGATACAATATTCTATGTAAAAATTTTAACTTTCATAAGCAGTTATATAAACGGTTGTTCACATATTAAATTTCAACAATACTCGTTAATTGAAGTTTGACAGTAGATGAGTGTAATGTGAATTATTTGAGTCTAGTGGTATCGTTTTTCTTTTTATTTATATCCTCCAAAAGTCAGTGAGGATCAATTTCTTCTTTTATTTCACCAACTGGAATTTTGAAAATTTTGATCTTGAATAAAATGTTTACCACGATCAAGCTAACAGCAGAGACCATTTTCTGCAATCCTAGTTGAGCTGGTTTGGCTGTTGCTGTATTCATTGACACTTTTCCTTTCTTATTACACCATTAATATTGCAACACTGATAGCCCTGCATTTTAAAGGAAAGAAGTCAGTCTTAGACTCTTAAATGCAAGTTTCAGAAGTTACATTTCTTTCTTTGGGTACTGAAACAACTTGGTAAATTAAAGCTTAAATCCTGTTACTAAAGCTACTGTTGTGCAGCTTCTCAGAAATATAATTGTCAAATTATTTTTGGCTTCATAAAGGTTTTGTGTGTGCACATTATTAAAAATAATACCATAGATGTAAAACTTTGAGTTTTGTTTTAAAATGAGAAATGAGATTTAAACATTAACACAGTATCTTTAGTAAACAAGCTAGAGAAATACAAGTGGACCATCACCATTAAATTAGTTTTAAAACTAGGTTTAAATTTACTTACTTGGTAAATCAAAACTCATGGAAATAATAACTGTGCCACAGTAAGCTGTGGCTGGTCTATTTTTTCCCCACATAAACTGATAAAGTGTTTAGAGTTAAAAAAAATGTTAGACTAGTAAATATATATATATGTGTGTATATATATATATGAAAATTTTCATGTATTAATATTACAGTGGGATACTTGACTGCTTTCAGCTCTTACTTCTTAATATGTGCCTTTTAAATTTTCCTTATTTCCTGGAACCAGAATGTGGTCATAGCTTTTATTTGTGCTTTGCCTTTCTTTACATTTCTTCTTAGCACAGGTAATGAACATATCTAGAACACGTGCATTCTGGGAATATTAATTCTGAAATGAAGGTTAGCGAATCCTTCTAGCTCTGCTTCACACTGAGACAAAGAAATTTGAAATGTTTCAACTGTTGTACCTTCTAGACTCCTCTTCTCCACACTTTTGAATGGGCTCCAGAAAGAAGGGCCAAGAATTTTTCTTCTATTTTACATATCAGGGTTATGAGCTTAAGCGATAAGCTCTCTGAAAATATTTGAAGAGTCATTTAAACCCACTGGATTTGCTAAGCCTCCTGGCTCGTGACTTTCTTGATTATGGTACATTTTGAATCCTGTGGATTTGTAGTGCTGGCCAGTTAAATCCATCATCATGTTTTCTCTCTCATTGTTGAAAGACTGAAATAAGATGCACAGTGAATGTCAGTGTTTCCTCTTTAAAGCGAGAATGTGTGTTAAGCAATGCTAAATTATTCACCCTCCGGGAAGAACTGTGTTTTCTCGAAGGGGAAATAATGGTTTATTAAGCCGCATTATCATGACATTTACTTAAACTCACAGGAATATTATTTAAGAATAATCTTCATACTTCGGAGAGCCAGTATCAATTTCGTGGAGAAAAGGGAGGACTTTATTATTGATGCCTTTCAAAACCAAAACAATGTTTCTATAATCAAGCATAGCTAATTCTAAGAATAAATATCAGTTAAAATACCAATTGATTTTCTATGGAAGGGGTGTGTGTGTGTGTGTGAGAAACACTAAAAGTGTTTGAAATAAAAGAAAATTGGTTATATATGGTTTTCTGCTGTTCGCAAATAGAAACATGTCTTAGCATTTTGAGGACACCTTAAAATGCACCTGAAGTCTTCATTAGTTTTCTAGCATTCGCTATGTCTTTTAGAAAATTATTTTTTTTCTACTCTCTCACATAATGTCTTCCAAAGCTGTGATAGCAGTTTTGTGTAATTGCACTCACATTACCGTAAAGAACGCCACACTATTGATGAACTACCTAGAAGCTTTAACTTGTACCTAAACTAACACATTGAGTAAAATTTTTTAAATTTTATTTCAGAAGATACTTGGAAAGAGACATCATGTTATAATTATGCAAATTTTAATATTTAATCTGTAACATGCATTGACTTTTCCACTTTTAAAATTATACAGTCATATAGTGTTCACATTTTCAAATAGGAGAAGGTTCTCTCAACTGAATAGTACAATGTAGCACATATGATTTAGGAGAATCGTTTACTCCTTAAGTTATGAAAGTCATTTGTAGCTTCCAATTATACCTCTCGGATCATTAATGGATAATAACACACAAACACATATTGTTTACTTTCCAACCACTTGAACCAGTTCATTTTTTCATTAGTACCATGCCAATGTGCTCCTATCTGCCAGTTCTCCCTCTCTGGAAAATATCTGTGTTAAGCCAACTTCACCTCACAAAACTTTAACAAGAAATTGCAGAACTTGGCTGTCTTAAAACACATCAGTACTTTCTTGTGTCTTTGGTGGACTTTCTGCTTTTGATATTTTTCTTGAAGGCAGAAGACAGCTATTAGTAATTAAACTTTAAAAATATACAAAAAAGTTGTAGTATTACACTTGCAACTTTTAGAAAATAATCATATTTTACAGCCAAATTATGAACACCAAGACTTTAAATAAATTTAAAATTTCACCTTATTCTTCATAAGTGACACATACACTGGACAGGCAAGAGGTCTGACAATTTCAGACCATATTTAGATGCCTGAAATCAGAGTAGCTGCTATCATCACTAACATATGGCAGCTCAAGGAAGGTTTTTATCTGATGACAACAATGCAAAAAATTGTAACATCCTGTCCAGCTGAGATTCTTTTGTAGCAGGGTTATGAGTTTAACAATGTAATGAAGGTAATCTAATATTGACACTTTCAATACCATTTTTCCTTAAAAAGTTTACCGATACTAACACAATAGTACATTAGTTAATCCTCAGTTTCTTCTAAGGAATCAAAGTTGAATAGAATTGCCTATTTACATTATGAGGCACTGCTTTTATTTAAAATAAAATTTGCTTTGGAGAGGCAATAACTCACCTGTTCTAGTTCTGCTCTTTCTCATGGAGATGGGTACTCAGGAATAATATGATTCTTTTCATTTAATTCATGAAATATCTTTGTAAAAATAATCGCACTTGTCCCTCAAGCCCTTCAAGGGCTGCTGGGCTGCTTATTTTTGCTTATTAAAACTAGGACTCAGCACTCAGCATGCTGATTTTTTTTTCTGGGAGGAGAGGTGATATAAAGTTTGCATAAGCATGAAGTCCTACTATGTTAAACTGCTGTTTGCTAAAATATTCTAACCCAGAAGTATAAAATTATACCTCCTTTACCCCTAGAAAAAGGCAAATATTCAGAACAGTCCGTGGTCCAAGCCTATGCTTTTAGAAACACCGTATTAGTGATTTTGTAGAAAGATGTGCTTATAATGCAAATGTGCTTATGCTGGGTGTATTAGTGATAGAACCACAAAATATTAATCGAAACACTGGTTCACTCAGCTTAAGACTCTATCAGCTTTCTTTGCATGTAAGTTTGATCATAGGACTAAGTTCTGGCTGCTGATTTATAAACAAAAAATGGTCTCTGCAACTGAAGTGTCATGTCTTTAAAAGCTTCTTATTACATCTTTTTATTTTCCTCTCCTTGCTAGTTAGAGGCCATCTTTGAAGAAGTAAACAAGTACCATGCACTAAAAGGATGACAGAAAAACCAAACAGAAGGTATTCTGATCCTGGGTGATACCTAGGTCTTTTAGATCTATGTAAGATTAGTCTACATTCTATGGTACACAGTATCAACCTTTGTAATAGTGAAACATTTTAAACACAAAGAAAAGCACATATAAAACATAATAAGCACCCATGTCTGAATCACCCAGAATTAGTAGAAGTTAACTTAGTACTAAACAAAATAAACCACTATAAGTAATTTTTCTTTATCTTTCTTTTCTAAATAATGTGTTGTTTTGTATTTGCTGTGTATTTTTCCTACTGTTTTTGTATATGTACTCCAAATGCATGTATCCAACAAAAACATAGTATTTTTATTCCATTCAAAATATTTATATAAAGCATAACATATTATACTTTAGATCTTACAACTCTCCTTTTTTTTTCACCCACTCATGCATTTAATTAATTAATTAATTTTATTTATTTATTTTGTGTGCGTGTGAGAGACAGAGTTTCACTGTTGTCGCCCAGGCTGGAGTGCAATGGCGCAATCTCGGCACACTGCAACCTCCACCTCCCAGGTTCAAGTGATTCTCCTGCCTCAGTCTCCTGAGTTGCTGGGATTACAGGCACCTGCCACCAAGCCCAGCTAATTTTTTTTTGTATTTTTAGTAGAGATGGGCTTTCACCATGTTGCTCAGGCTTGTCTTGATCTCCTGACCTCGGGTGATCTGCCCACCTCAGCCTCCCAAAGTGATGGGATTACAGATGTAAGCCATCTCGCCCAGCTTAATTCAGTTATTTTTATCATGTTTATACAGGTATTTTGAATCTCTTTGTCATACTTTATTTACTTACCTTGATTTCCTTTGTTTTTCATAAACACAAACTATTTTCTGTTCATCTAGTAATATAATTTAGTTTATTCTACTATGTAACTTTTCTTTACTTATTTGTGTTACACTTTCTATATCCATGCTTTTAAAGACTAACTTTAAAATACATTATTAATAAACTATAAGGTACATTTAAAAATCTCTATTTTACTCTTGAATGATGTGACAAAACAAGCATAGATTTTTTAGACCCACCTTATTTTTATATCATTTTGATGATTATTACTTATTTAGGTTTATCAAAAATCTTCCTTGATTTGTTTTCACCATTAATTCTTACAGACTACATCTTTGTGGGTTTAATTTACTTTTTGCCCAAGAACACGCTTTTGTACTTCCTTCAGTGGCCCAATGGTAATCAAAGTCCACCCACAGGAGAGAGCAAGTAATGTGTTCACTTTACAGTTCTTCCCCTGAAACACACACACACACACACACACACCCGCCACATACACACCAATGAAAAAGTAAGATATGACCTGTAAGTTAATGACCTTTATCAGTGTTTAACAGGGCCCTTGAAACTAAACCTCTCCAAGAAAATATGAGTGGATGTTTTTGATAAAAATTTTGCTAAATAATCATAAGTCTCATAGAGATGGTTAATTTCAGAACATCGAAATCATATAAAGCAAATTTATAACGTTAGATAGAAAGTAACAAAGTATGTTTATAATAACAGAAATATATCTCTTATAAGAGTTCACAAAGAATGCAGAAAGCTTGAATGAAAAGAGCAATTTTTCTGTTTCTCATTTGTCTAAAACATTAAGCATTTTCATAAAACATACAATTAAACGGCAGCATATACTTATATGTTCACACTGCATTTTTCTTTTGTTACTCTTTTATTTGATTATACAATCATTTTATCTTAATGTAAATTATTATCCTATAAGTGGTTCCCCATTCTAGCTATGTCTAGCTATTCTCTTCCCATCAAGGTGTACTTGTTTTAAGTACGCTCTTACCAGTTAAAATGTGGATTTTCCTGGAGCCACTTTACTTCCTAAAAGGAAAAGGAAATATCTGACAACCAATAATGGTACACATAAATATGATTTTCAGGAAGAAAATCATCAAATTTTAAATGACCCTTGAACTATGGAAGACAAAAACTCTGACCTTAATGTTTTAGGAAGAAAACAAATGGTTTCTTAATATGCTGCTAAATATAAAATTATTTTTATTTTCTTGTTTTTCTGTTCTAATCTTTTTCTCCTTTTGCCCAAAAAGGTAACAAAGACAAACTATAAATCTTTGCACAAACAAAAGGCTATCAAATGATGGAAAAAAAAGATCTCATCATTTAAGTTTTCATAATTTATGAAATATTTCAAAGATTTGCAAATAACTGACGTTGTTATAATCCATAACATAGTGCAATGTTAAAACTATAAACCACAGAGTAATGCTGTCTGGGTGTGAATTCTGTATGTGCCACTTATTCATTGGTGACCTTTGACAATGTATAGTATCTCTCTAGACTCCATTTTACTCATCTGTAAAATGGATGGTATCTTTCACATAGAGTACTCATGAGAATTAAATGCATTATAGAACAATGAAGGAAACATAGTACATTCAATATAAGTGTTAAAAAAAAACAGGTTCAGTGGTGTTCATGTACCTGCCACCTACCCTAATTTATCCTATTTGCACATATTTGCTTTAGATTTTCTGAGCATAAAACATTACAAATATTGTTTTAGTTAATGAATTGCTTCATAATAAATTGCTCCCAAAATAAGTGGTGTAGTTTCTTTTTGCAGTGCAGAAGCTCTTTAATTAGTTTAATTAGATCCCATTGGATAATTTTGGCTTTTGTTGCCATTAAGTGAACAGGCAACCTACAGAATGGGAGGAAATTTTTGCAATCTACTCATCTGACAAAGGGCTAATATCCAGAATCTACAAAGAACTCAAACAAATTTACAAGAAAAAACAAACAACCCCATCAAAAAGTGGGCAAAGGATATGAACAGACACTTCTCAAAAGAAGACATTTATGCAGCCAACAGACACATGAAAAAATGCTCATCATCACTGGCCATCAGAGAAATGCAAATCAAAACCACAATGAGATACCATCTCACCCCAGTCAGAATGGTGATTATTAAAAAGTCAAGAAACAACAGATGCTGACAAAGTTGCAGAGAAAAAGGAATGCTGTTACATTGCTGGTGGGAGTGTAAGTTAGGTTAGCCATTGTGGAAGACAGTGTGAGTATTACTGAAAGTTCTAGAAGCAGAAATATCATTTGACCCAGCAATCCCATTACTGGGTATATACCCAAAGAAATATAAATCATTCCTGTCTCTTATACACATCTAGATGTGTATAAGAGACAGCCCTAGAACTTAAAGTATAATAAATAAATAGATAGGTGGTGTAAAACCATAACATTTATTTTCTCACAGTTTCTGAGGCTCAGGAATTTAGGAGTTGCCTAGTGGGGTGGTTCTGGCTTGAAGTCTCTCACAAGTTTGCAGCCAGGGTTGCAGTTGTCTGAAACTTTCACTGGGGTTGGGAAATCGAGCTTCAGGTTTGCTCACTTACATGACTTTAATAGGAAGCCTCAGTTTCTCACCACATGGATCTCTCAATAGAGATGCCTGAGTGTCCTCACAAGTCAGTTGGCTTTCTCTCCAAGTGAGTGCTCTGAGAGACAAGATTAAAACTGCAATTATCTTGTATGTCTTATCTTTCTGTGTCACGTCTATCATTTCAACTGTATTTTATTCCTAAGGAGTCACTAAGGACCATCCAGATTCAAGGGGAGAAAATTAACTCTGTCATTTGATGAGAAAGCATCAAGTAATTTGTAAACGTGTTTCAAACCACTGTAAATACAATTGAGCCTCCTATGCCATCCTGACCGTCCATTTCCTTTTCCTCCTTCTCTAGAGGTGAGTGCTATCCTGAAGTTGATATGAGTTGCATAGTCTCCCAAATCAAGCTGGGTACAGGTGATATATATGCCCAAGATGCAAATTCCCTACTCTATCTGATTGTGAGTGACTTACACAGCCAGAGTTATTGCTGCAAGTTGAGAATAGCCTCTTCTATTAGCCTGGGTATGAGTACAATATCATTAAGGGATCATGAAATATTAAGGTTTATCATATGTGCTATGACATAAAAAACATTTTTAAAGAAATAAATAGTTCCAGTGATTCCTGAAGCCAGAAACATTGTATCTTTAGCCCTTAAGAGGGACAGAGAGCGCAGGAAGAGTGGCAGCTTGGAGACTGTAAGTGGGAGGAAAAGGAATTGCCAATTAAGTAAACTTTGTCAATGCATTATTCTCCCACTTCAGACTTCCCAGGGCCACATCAAATTTCATGGCATTTAAAAATATGTTTTTTAAAACAAAAAAAAGTTCTATCTTAGAACTTTATTGTCGTGGTATTACAACTTAAAGAACCAGAGAACCAAGAACAAACAAACCCCAAAGATAGCAGAAAACAGGAAATAACCAAGATCGGAGTGGAGCTGAAGGAGGTAGACACGAAAATCCCTTCAAAGAATCAACTAATTCAAGAGCTGTCTTTTTTTTTTTTCTTTTTTTTTTTGGAAACAAAACAAAACAAAACAAAACTAATAGGCCACTAGCTAGACTAATAAAGAGTAAAAGAGAGAAGAATCAAATAGACAGTCTCAGAAATGATAAGGGAGATATCACCATTGACCCACAGAAATACAAACAACCACTAGAGAATACGAGAAACACATCTTTGCACATAAACTGTAAAATCTAGAAGAAATGGATTAACTCCTGGATGCATATACTGTCCTGAGACTGAACTGGGAGGAAACTGAATCTCTAAGTAGACCAAGCAAAAAAAGCCTAGAACCAGATGGATTCACAGCTGCATTCTACTAGAGGTAAAAGAAGAACTGGTACCATTTCTACTGAAACTATTCCAAACAGTTGAAAAAAAAGGAGCTCCTTCCTAACTCATTTTATGAGGCCCACATCATCCTGATACCAAAACCTGGTAGAGATACAACAACAACAACAACAACAAAAAACCTTCAGGCCAACATCTCTGATTAACATTGATGTGAAACTCATCAACAAAATACTGGAAAACCAAATCCAGAAGCGCATCAAAGAGCTGTTCCACCACTCTCAAGTTGGCTTCATCCCTGGGATTCAAGGTTGGCTCAACAGACACAAATCAATGAATGTCATTCATCACATTAATGTAACTAATGACAAAAACCACATGATTATCTCAGTAGACTCAGGAAAAGCCTTTGATAAAGTTAAACATCCCTTCATGTTAAAAAAAAAATCTCAATAAACTAGGTATTGAAGGAACATACCTCAAAACAATAAAAGCCATATATGGCAAATCTACAGCTAACATCATATTGAAAGGGCAAAAACTGGAAGCATTTCCCTTGAAACTGGCACAAGACAGGGATGCCCTCTCTCACCACTCCTATTCAAAATAGTATTGAAAGTCCTGGCCATGGCAATCAGACAAGAGAAAGAAAGAAAGAGTATTCAAATAGGAAAAGAGGAAGTCAAATTATCTTTGTTTGAAGATGACATGATCCTATATCTGGAAAACCCTATCATCTCAGCCCAAAAGCTTCTTAAGTTGATAAGCAACTTCAGCAAAATCTCAGGATACAAAATCAATATAAAAAATTGCCAGCATTTCTATACACCAACAACAAGCAAGTGAATCATGAATAAACTCCCATTCACAACTGCTACAAAGAGAATAAAATACCTAGGAATACAGACAACAGGGGAAGTAAAGGAACTCTTCAAGGAGAACTACAAACCACTGCTCAAGAAAAACAGGGGGGGACACAAACAAATGAAAAAAACATTCCATGCTCATGGATAGCAACAATCAATATTATGACAATGGCCATACTGCCCAAAGAAATTTATGGATTCAATGCTATTTCCATTAAACTACTATTAACATTCTTCACAGAAGTAGAAAAAAAAGTATCTAAAAATTCATGTAGAAGCAAAATGAGCCCCAATAGCC
>NW_012108630.1:894801-905796 GCF_000951045.1 Mandrillus leucophaeus
CATGGACACATCAAGGGGAACAACACACACTAGGGCCTGTTTGGGGGAGTGTTAGGGAGGGAGAGCATCAGGAAGAAAAGCTAATGGAGAAAGAGCTTAATGCCTAGGAGATGGGTTGATCTGTTCAGCAACCCACTATGGCACATGTTTACCTATGTAACAAACCTACACATCCTGCACGTGTACCCTGCAACTTACATAGAAGTTGAAGAAAGAGGGAAACAAAGAACTTTATGGTTTTACTGGTTTTAAAGTGAAATTAAATGTAATAGAACAGCATAGGAGCAGAATTCGGGTGGAGCAGAATTTCATGTTTTAACCTTCAAATATTAAATAAGATAAATAAAGGAACGGAGTTTTTTGTTTGTTTGTTTGTTTACAAAATATTCTCAGTTATGTGGCATAGAGTGTACTGTGTGTTCGTCATTCCAGTTCCTCTTCCTGGGCACAGAAAGACTGCAGTTCCCAGGCTCTCTTGACTAAATGCTGATGTCATGAGACCAAGTTATGTTCAATGGTGTGTGGACAATGTTGAGGGTACTTTAAGATAGGGGTCCCCAACCCCTTTGCCATTTGCCTGGTACTGATCGGTGGCCTGTTAAAAACTGGGTAGCACAGCAGGAGGTGAGCAGCAGGCAGGCAAGCAAAGCTTCGTCTGTGTTTAAAACTGCTCCCCATCGCCCGCATTAGTGCCTGAGCTCTGCCTCCTGTCAGATCAGTGGTGGCATTAGATTCTTATAGGACTGGAAGCTCTGTTGTGAACTGTGCATGCGAAGAATCTAGGTTGCACACTCCTGATGAGAATCTGGTGCCTGATGATCTGTCACTGTCTCCCATCATCCCCAGATGGGACCAGATAGTTGCAGGAAAACAATCTCAGGACTCCCACTGATTCTATATTATGCTGATTTGTATAATTATTTCATTATATATTACAACGTAATAATAGTAGAAATAAAGTTCACAACAAATATAATACACTTGAATCATCCCGAAACCGTCCTGTATCCCTTCATCCCTGGTCTGGGGAAAATTGTTTTCCATGAAACTGGTCCATGGTGCCAAAAAGGTTGGGGACTGCTTCTTTAAGGCACAGCCCTTAAAAGTAACTCATGTGATGATTAAATTCTCTTTATCCATCCCACAGTGACCCTGGAGACCACTTACACTTGATAACATGGTTAGAAGGTGAAAAGAGTCTGGTGCCTAAATCTTTGCTTAGAGAAGAGGTACTGAGGAAAGCTCAGAGATACATGCACACATATTGGGCTAGGATGTAAATAGGAAACACACTTTTATTGCATTAAACCAGTGAGATGGTGAAGTGTGTTTGTTATTACATCATAGTCTATCCTATCCTGATGAATTCAGAAAATATGAAACAAAAACTAAAATATATGTCAATAGTTAAGAGATCGGGGAAGGTGGTGAAAACTTGGGCACTGGACCCCAGAAAGATGGTCACTATTATTTACAGAAAGAAAACGATGAGGAATACTAGGATCTGCAGTTACTTTGTGGGAAGCCTATCAATCTAGGAATGGAGGAGGATAAAAGGAAAGCAGGAGTGTGTGTGTGGTTATTGCTGATCACACTTGACAAATTGTTACAAGAAAGTGAACGGAGAGAACACAGAGTTTTCCTCCCTTGCAGCATTGTATTTCAAACAATAGGCAATGGGATTATAAAGACTCTGAATGAAAGAGTCATGTAATGTTCATCGTTTGATAACTCACATGGGGGAAAAACAGACTGAAGCTTTGGTGTTTAATGTAACTGTCAGCTGAATAAAGGAACCGGGGAAAAGATATTTTATGAATGTTGCTCTTCTACATGTTTTACTAGATCATCTTAAGGAAAACAACATTCTTTTGAGACAGACACATGCAGATGGGAACAAGGAACTAATTAATCTTGAGATTTAAATCAAGGAAAGAACAATGGGTATCGTTTCTGGCACAAGGAACTGACAGGAAGTAAATAGATAAGAAGTCTACTACGTTTTTGACAGAAGTATATTGTGATTTTGTTGATAATTCCTGGTTGATAACTTCCATAGCCCCTTTTATACCCTTCTATTGTAATGCTGGGGCACTCTAGGCCTCAGGAGCAGACCTCATGGAACAGAAACTCTCTTTCTCTCTCTGAAATTCTCCTGTTCTTCTTCCACAGGCAAGACTCTAATCTGATTGTAGTTCAAAACATTCTCATTTTGTCAGGGCATAGTGGCTCACATCTGTAATCTCAGCATTTTGGAAGGCCAAGGCGGGAGGATCACTTGAGGTCAAGAGATTGAGACCATCCTGGCCAACATGGTGAAACCCCATCTCTACTAAAAAAATACAAAAATTACCTGGGCATGGTGGCACGCGCCTGTAGTCTCTGCTACTTGGGAGGCTGAGGCAAGAGAATCGCTTGAACCCAGGAGGCAGAGGTTGCAGTGAGCCGAGATCATGCCACTGCACTCCAGCCTGGCCAGCCTGGCAACAAAGAAAGACTGTGTCTCAAAGAAAAAAAAGAAAAATCATTCCAAAGAAGATCCCTGCTCCTACCCTAGAAGAAAGAATGCTACACAAAGGGTCCAAGAAAAGTCTGAAGAGACAAGCCTCATTGGTTTTAGATTATGTGTTATTTGTCCAGTCACATTTCTACATGGCTGTCAGTTGTATCTGTGTAATGAAGCCTCTATAAAACCACAAAAGGACGGGGTTCAGGGAGCCTCCAGATAGATGAACGTGTGGAGGTTGCTAGAGGGTGGCAAGGCCCAGGGAGGGCATGGAAGCTCTATAACCCTTCCCCCGTACCTCACCCTATGCATCTCTTCATCTCTATCCTTTGTAATTTCCTCTATAATAAACTAGTAAAGATAAGTATTTTCCTAAGTTCTGTAAGCCACTCTAGCAAATTAATTGAGCCCAAAGAGGGGATTTTGGAAGGCCCCACTTGAAGCTGGTTGGTTGGAATTTCTGGAGGCTTAGACTTGTGAAGTCTGAAGTCAAGAGAAGTTTAGGGGACTGAGTCCTCAACCTGTGAGATCTGATAGGTAGATAGTGTTGGAGTTAATTGGAGGATACCCAGTTGGTATCCACTGAGGAGTTGCTTGCTCAGGGAAAAGCTCCCTCCCCTCACATTTAGTCACAGAAGCCTTCTTTTTTTGATGTTTGCTGTGGGTAAGAGGAGATGAAAAATACAGTCTGAGAGTCGTTTCTAAACAATTGTCAAGGAAATCTGGCTGTTCAACATCTAAAGCAAGACCTCAGGTTTCCATTATCATGAGATGGTCGCCTTCTAAGGAATTCCCATTTCAGATGTGGACAGGCAGATTCATGGACAAGAGTACCTTTCCAGAACGTAGGGTCTAGATGGACATGTGTAAGGGAGATTTTTCCCCAGAGAAAGAGACAAAGGCCTAATCAAGAATCTCTCAGAACCCTAAAGTAAAGTGTTTTCAAAATAGCTACTCAGCAAGGTTTCAGAATATCACCAACCAGTGACTGCTGTATGCCTTCTGACTTTCTCCTTCGGATTAGACATGTTTATTGTGGGCGTTCTCCCCCCTATGTCAGGTATGTGGTGGCAAACAACTTGCAGTTTTAGTTGATAGGTCATTGGACCAACAGGGGCCATATCCAGATGCATGAGAAACTACTCTACATTCTTGATGACCCTGGTCTTCAGTCATATGCAATGATGAGATAGGACAGAATAGAAACGATTCCTTTGGGGAGATGGAAAGTATGTTCAAAACCTGAAAGAATGAAACTGGTTTGGCGACCATAATAGTGGACTGTTGAAGAGACAATGTCTTTGATTCAGCACAGCATACACCTGGGTCTGGCAAATAGGAGGTGGAGGGAAGTGATATAAGTGAATTTCAGGCCTAGATTTGAAAATATCTCACATGACCCTCCAATTTGACAATGGACTTGAACCTCCTGTGTTAGAGGTGGCAGAGCTACAAGATCACTAGAGCTTTTTGTAGGTATTGTGCATAATGTCTGTTACATAGAGACAGATGTATATACTTATACATACATATACTCACATTTGTAATAGGAACACTTCCCTATTAATTTTATATGTTCCTTATAGCCGATACTGTGGGGATGCTGAGAGAGTAGGAAATATTTCTGAAGACCATATTCCTAAAACAGTAATCACTGGGAAATTTTGGGAAGGGTGAGCCTGTTGAGTTTCTTCTCTGTAAAATGTTATTTAAAAGACATAATTTTCCTGCTATGTGGAGGATTAGCAATCATACATGCAAAACACCAAGGAGAAAGCCTGGTATGTGGAGTGTTGATA
The DNA here is from genome assembly GCF_000951045.1 of Mandrillus leucophaeus. Classification (NCBI taxonomy): domain Eukaryota; kingdom Metazoa; phylum Chordata; class Mammalia; order Primates; family Cercopithecidae; genus Mandrillus; species Mandrillus leucophaeus. The sequence goes on from NW_012108630.1 coordinate 899,107, forward strand.
ATTGCTAAGTATTAGTGGTAATGCTCTTGTATTTTCAGAATTGAGAGAAATTATGAAGAATATATTATTTTTCAAATGATGCACATACTGTCTCATCAAATGAGATATTAGGTTCAATTACTATTTATTTCTGGCCTTCATAGAATGCATTATTTGACAATTGTATTTCTTGAATTTTCACATCTAAATGTTAGAAAATAAGTTGCATAGGGCTTACAGGACATGTGTTCAACAGTTTTGAACACAAAGTGAGATTTCATCTTATGTTTGTACTACTTGGGGATCTGACTCAGTTGGATCCAGCTGTGGGGTATAGATGTGTTACAGGATGGAGTGAAAGGAGAGGAGTAAAGATGCAGATTGCAGACCTGCTATGGTTTGTTTGAACAATTATTCAGAACTCTAGTATAGTTCATCCTTGAACAATGCATCAGTTATGGGTGCCAACTGCCAACAAAGTAAAAAACACCGCATACAACTTTTGACTCCTCAAAAACTGAATTACTAATAGCTTGCTGTTGACTGGAAGCCTTACTGATAACATAAACAGTCGATGAACACTGATTTTTATGTTATATATGTAATATACTGCATTCTGACAACAAATAAGCCAGACAAAAAAAGTTAAATAAATCATAAGGAAAAGAAAATATATTTACGTTGATTAAGTGAAAAAAGGTCTTAATTCTCATTGTCTTCAGGTAGAGTAGGCTGAGGAGGAGGAGGAAGAAAGGGGGTTGGCTTTACTGTCTTGGGTTGGCAGAAGGAAAGAAAGTCTGCATATAAGTGAACCTGCACAGTTCAAATCCCTGTAGTATGAGAGTCGACTGTACTTGCTCTCCATTGTATGAATAGAAATTCTTCATATTCCACATCTGACAATATAAAACCAATTTATATGCAAGGTTGTACAGCATGCATTATTTAGGAGAATTGTCTTTGAGCCTGGATCATTTGGCTGTTTCCTTTTATTGTATATTTTTTTCCCATTTTTTCCCCTCTCTCGTTTAGATTGTTCTGTCTTCCTTTGATTACTTCTTTTTCTACTGTTACTCCTATTACTTTAACTGTTTAGCAGTTTTATAAAGAATATAAAAAACTGTAAACATTGATTAGTCTTCTAACAATATGCCACTTACATCTACAAAGAGTAAACAAATAAAAATGTTTTTTCAGCTTTCTATAGTTACAAATAAATTATTTAATGATTTATTTTTTGAAAATAACTGATATCAAACCCTTACAAAACATTGTCATCAGCTAATTGTAAATGAACGAAAAACATAAGGATGAAGTTTCCACAAAAAACACACACATTTAAAAATTTAAGGACACATTGGCAAATGTCTTTTTGTATTTTGCCAATTTCAAAATATTTGAAAATAATTTGAATTTTTTTCCTGAACATAAAATGTCACAGGATGTTTATTTTTGTGAAAATTCAAGAAAAAATGCTGAAAAAAGTCATGACGTGATTTCTACAGGAATAATTATCAAACAAGTAGTGCTGTCATCTTGATAGCTTCATGGATTGTTTCAAATGTAGTTACCTGAAGGAAATGAACAGACTGTTTTGGAAACCAAGGGCAGGTTGAAAAACAGGAAACTATTATGAACCACAGATATGAAATTATGCTGCTTTTACTTTCAAATATAAAAGGAACAGAATCTTCCAACTTATTTAAAAATACATTCCATATTGCTAATAGCATTTACTAAACTTAATATAAGAAAATAAAATATACTGTGTCATTGGCTTCAAATAATTGTTAACCAATTTGACTTTGCCTCTTGTAATATTAAACAAAATTCCATTGGAATGTGTGACCGTATCAGTCAGGACCCTCATTTAGTGATAGAAATCTTACTTCAGCAGTCTTAGACACAAATGTTCAATACATTTTTAAAAATAAAGGGAATATATGGGATCACACAATTAAGAACTCCTGGTCCTGGGCTGATATTTGTTATGGCAGCATCCAGAGTCTCACTTTCTGGCCAATTTTTCCTCATTCATTGGCTCTTTCTTAAGACAGTATTTCACAAAATGGCATGAGAAGCTCCTGGCTCCTGTGTTCCCCACATAATAACATCAGGGAAAAACAAACACCTCCTTTTGTACAGTTCTAGCAAAGAGCCTAAGATGAGCGTGGCCATGCTGTGTGATGTGTTCATCTGCTCTGCTTTGCCTCGGTCATCAGTAGATGAGGGACACACAGGGAGCGGGGGCGGTGCCAGCCAACCAGATGTCCTGGGGGTGAGGGGCATTGATTTCTCAGTAGTTAGGACCAGTATTTCCAAAAGAAATAAGAAAGGATACTGGACAGGTAATAATCTCAGAGATTATTTAATATTGTTCTAATACTCTCTACTTACTACTTAGGAAGTCTATAAAATTATTTGTTCTGATGCAGTGTGTTATAGCAGTTACTTTTCTAAACTGCAACATAAAGGAAAGATGTCATTTTCCCTGTCTGGTTAATTGTATTTTCTTTCAAAACATCCTGATGTATTTGAATTGAAAAGAGCTAGAAAAAGTTTATCTTTCATGGGTGGAGCTTTTTTTTAGTTCCTGTTTCTTTTTCTTTGAGATTTCCTTTGTGATTCTCTCCCTTCTTTTCTTCCCTGCAATTCGTCCATGAGGCTGGTGCAGGAAGCCTGGCCCTGAGGATTCGTTCCAGTAAGTAAAGCTTCCGCCTCGAAAGGCTCGAGGTTGAGATAGACAGGCAGGATCTCAGAGAAGGGAGATGTGGATAGAGTGACTGAGGCTACTATTTGGGCTTAAGAAGAAATTTCTTCTTGGATGTTCGGTTGTTTATTTGTTTTCCTGTACTCCTCACATCATCAGAGTGGTAAGATTAAAAGCCAAAGTCAACAAAATAGGAGAAAGTCCAGGGAAAAGCAGCTTGGAGAATAAGGTATTCAACCTCCAGAATATGTGAAAGGCATTGTGGAATCTTGTGCTATTAACATTACAAAAACAGATTGCACAGCGCTGGTGTCTTAGTCCATTAGAGCTGCTATAACAAAATACTATAAAACTGGGTGGCTTATAAACAAGAGAAATTTATTTCTCTTAGTTTTGGTGACTGAGAAGTCCAAGATCAAGGTACCGGCAAATTCAGTGTCTGGTGAGGGCTCATTTCTCTCATAGAAGCCTTCCAGCAGTGTCCAAGGAGCTCCCTAGGGTCTCTTTGTTAAGTGCACTAATCTCATTCATAAGGGTTCCATCCTCATAACATCATGACCCCCCAAAGGCCTCACTTCCTAATACTAACGCCTTGCAGGAGTAGGATTTCAACATGTGAATTTTGGAGGGGCACAAACATTGAGACAATAGCACCTGGATACTAATGAAGTCTGTCCTGTGTGTTTATCTCCTTTTACCACTTCTGTGATCAGAAGAAGACTGGTGGAGGATTCAGAGCTCATAGTTGAGATTGTCATATCCTCTTCAATGATGGAAATATCAGTCATATAAGTTGCTCTTTATGTAGTTTTACAAAATATCTCTTTGGAAAGAGCTAGAATACATGAAAAGGTAGTGAGACTTGGTTTCTGTGTCACTATACTCCATGAATGTGATTATTGAAACAGGTATTCCTAAATTATTTTCCCTCTTGGAGCAGGCAGCTACCGAATCTCAAGACATATGTGTTTTATAGGTCTTGAGTATTTGCATACACGCCAAAAATTAGGTCACAGGGAAATGGCATGAAAAAAACAAAAGCACAGTTTAAATTTCCAATAACCAGACCAAGCTATCAAAACTATTTTTTATTATAATCAAGTTAAGAGATTATATGTTTTAAAAGTTTAGTATTTTTTAAAAACAAGTGATCAAAATTATGTATTAAAAATAAGAGACCACAGGTTATAAAAGGAGAATTATCCTTAAATATAAAGAACTTTTTAAAAAGTACAAATAAATCAGGGTGTATATTAAGTATTCAATTTGCTTTGTGGCTTCTTGAACAATTTAAAAGGGAACATTTTATGGAGAAAAGGAAATTAGTGGTGATTTTTAAAAAAATAAAATTTAAAACATATTTTCTGACATTTTTGTCATTTTGAAAGAATTCTATTTGTATAATATTAAGCATTTTAATCCTCTTTGCTTATTTTACATTCCATTTTTAACAAACTAGGCAAACAATATTTTTGTTAGTGGTCATTAATCTACACATCCTGTTTGTGTTTTAATTTAAACTGTTGGGGTTAAGCAGTATTTCTCTAATTCCTATTTTAGTTTATGAGTGAGTCAGAAAACATTTACTATGCCGAAATAATTATAAGAATAACAATTGTTGTAGTCCTTAAATCATCAATAATTGTCACCTACTGTATTAGCCCATTTTCACACTGCTATAAAGTATACCTGAGACTGGGTAATTTATAAAGTAAAGAGGTTTAATTGACTCACAGTTCTGCATACCTGGGAAAGCCTCAGGAAACTTAAAATCCTGGTGGAAGGTGAAGGAGAAGCAAGTACGTTCTTCACGAGGTGGCAGGAGAGACAAACAGCGAGAGACTGAAGAAGTGCCACACTTTAAAACCATCAGCTCTCTTGATAACTCTCTGGCTATCAGGAGAATGGCATGGGGGAATCCACCCCGTTGATCCAATCACCTCTCCACTACAATTCGAGATGAGATTTGGGTGGGGGCACAGAGCCAAACCATGTCACCTACACTTCATGAAAATCTTGTTAGTATAAATATATCAACACTTAAGCACACTTCGTTAGTAAAACATGTATTTTTTAGTAAAGTATACAGACACATAATAAGGCAAATAATTGCTATACTAATACTAGCTAGCATTTCTCTAATACCTTTTTGTATGATAGACACTATGCTAAATGTTCTATATGTGAACTTGTTTAATCCTCAAGGCAACTTAATGAAGTAGTTGTGACTGTTATCCAGATTTTATGATGAAGAAACTGAGCACAAAAAGTTTAAGCACGGGCCAAAAGTCATGCAACTATGTAAAATCCCACCATTTTATTTGCCATACTTTATTATTTTCTAAAGTTGTTTCCAGCACACATTAGAAGGATGCTTAAAATTAAAGTGTTATTTTTATAACAATGTTTGTAATTAATATATATCAATTATATGACACAAAATATACTAAATTTGCTTTCTAAGAATAAGAGAACTTCCTAAAATTAAGAAAAATAAGGAAAAAAAAGTACTGCCATGTGTCACTTAGTCATGAGGATATATTCTGAGAAATGTCTTGTTAGGCAACATAGTGTACAAACAACATAGTGTGTACTTATGCAAACCTAGATGGTACAGCCTACTACACACTGAGGCTACATGTGTTTATTGTCCATTGCTCCCAGACTACAAACCTGTACCGCATGTTACTGTACTAAATGCTGTAGGCAATTGTATCACATTGTTATTTGTATATCTAAACATATGTAAACATAGAAAAGGTACATTAAGTATAAAGTATAAAGAATAAAAAATGTTACACCTCTAACAGGGCACCTACCATGAACAGACTTTGAGGAATGTAAGTTACTCTGGATAAGTCAGTGAGTGACTAGCCAGTGAATATGAAGGCATAGGATATTACTGTACAATACTGTAGACAACGCTGTACATTTAGGCTACACTAAATTTATTAATCTTTTTCTTTAATATTAAATTAACAGCTACTATAACATTTTTTGTTTATAATGAATTTTTTTAACTTTTAACTCTTGTAATAACAGCTTAATACATGAACACATTGACAACTGTACAAAAATATTTTTTCTTTATGTCCTTATAAGCTTTTTTCCATTTTTAATTTTACTTTTAAAACTGTTTTTGCTAAAAACCAGAAAACAAAAACACACATTAGCCTGAGACTACACAGGGTCAGGATCATCAATACTACTGTCTTCTACCTCCATATCTTGTCCCACTGGAAAGTCTTCAGGGGCAATAACAGGCATGGAGCTGTCATCTCTTCTGATAACAATGCCTTCTCTGGAAACCTCTTGAAGTTCCTGCCTGAGGCTGTCGTACAGTTAATGTTTTTCTTTTTAATTAGTAGAAGTACACTCTAAAATAACAATAAAAAGTATAGTAAATACATAAACCAGTAACATGGTCATTTATTATCAAGTTTTATGTATTATACATAATAGTGTGTACCACTTATACATGCCTGGCAGCCCAGTCGGTTTGTTTATACCAGCATCACCACAAACATGTGAGCAATGCATTGAACTATGTAGGACATTACCATGGCTACTGTGTCACTAAGTGATAGAAATTTTTCAGCTTTCTTATAATCTTATAGGACCATTGTATATGCAGTACATTGTTGACCAAAATGTCATTATATAATTCATGACTATGTTAAATATTTCCACAGATATACACATAAGTGGTTTATCAAGCTTAGAGTTAAAATAATCTCATGTAATTAGGAACCTATAATCATGCAACAGACATTTGTTAGATATCTCTTCTATTCATGCTTATTTTTGGATAAAGCCCATATTTGAAGCCATGGTGTATTATTGCATTAGTTTGGTGCAAAAGTAATTGTCATTTTTGCCATTACTTTCAATGGCAAAAACCTTAATTAGTTTTGCACAAATTACTTTTGCACCAACCTAATGAATAGACAGATAATTCCTCCTAAGTAGATGGAACAATTATGCTTAATGGTTTTTTTTTT
>NW_012108630.1:907041-907838 GCF_000951045.1 Mandrillus leucophaeus
GTCCATCAGTGACAGACTGGATTAAGAAAATGTGGCACATATACACCATGGAATACTATGCAGCCATAAAAAAGGATGAGTTTGTGTCCTTTGTACTTTGTAATTATTTTACTTTCCTGCATAGCAATGAGGTTTCTTCCCCCATAAAGGCCAGCATCCAGGGAGCGAGGGGAGGGGCTTGTGTCCTACTCCTCTGGGCCTGAAAACAGTGTGAAGCTGACCACTTTTCTCCTGTGAATCCTTTCTTGTCTTCATTCCTTACCCTTGGAGTCAGAGATGCTCCCTTTTCTGGCCTCTCCCTTGCTGCTTTCTCAGGCCCTGCACATCTGACAGCGTTAGTAGTTTTTCTACTCAAGTCTGTTCGCCCTCTGGGCATTCCTCCTGAACACACAGACACATGCCCCTGCAGTAACTGAAGCTGGGAGTGTGGACCTCCCTCGATCAATCTCACTTTCTTTGGTTCATCCATCAACAGCTGTCTTGCCTTTTCCTCACCTGTTAGATATGACAGACAGAGCCCAACATCAATTGACCTCATCTAGCAATTTCGGGAAACACTTCTCAAGCTCTCTTGAGTTGTCTCATTGACGATACTCTCATTAGGCTTGAGGCAAAAATGGCCACCTTTCACATCTCCTGCATTGGACAGAACTCTCTGAAGAAAATTTCTCAAAGTTCAACTCTCTCTTATAAAAGCGAGGACAAAAATTGTTACCAGGTTTGGCCAACTACTTTGTAAGCTCTATATAGAATCTAGGAAGTTCTTTGCAGTGGGATATTGCTTCCTGGTATCTCAG
>NW_012108630.1:908098-920976 GCF_000951045.1 Mandrillus leucophaeus
TGGCCTCCAATTATTACCACTCTCCAGAGCATACAGCTTGACTGGGAGCAGCACTTAATCAGCATCTGCTCGCTAGGTAGTGCAGCATATGTAGCAATAGTATTGATTAACTTTAAAGTGAGTTCATCTTACATAGATAAGTAGGTGAGAAACAATGGAATTTTTAAAACCCAACCAAAAAAATGAGAGTAGCTTTCAGCTCTCATAGTATCTTCTGAAATGTGACCATGAAGACTAGTTATAGAAATTCAAACCAACCCAAACTAAGTCTTTCTTCCCAAAATAGCATTGCTAGTATGCATGTGTGTATGCATATGAGTGTATACCTAAGTGTAGGAGAAGGAAGACACTTAACCAATCACATGAAGTATTAGTTAGAACCAACAAGCACATTTTAATTAAAGGACTGAATCCCAGCTCAGACTCGCTTAATCTAAGGGCCAATAATACTTTATTGCTGAGTAATCCAAGTGTGGCTCTTCAACCTGGTTAGAAGAAGCAGCAGGACAGATAATACTGGGTTTCTTCTATTCTTCCTGACTTCTGTTCACCCTTCCTTATCTCTAATCTCCTTATCAGTTGTCCTCCCAAGATTTCTTTCTTGTGGGTGTCCTTTTTGCAGCATAAAAACCCCAGGGGAAGAGGTAGCAGTCACAAAATAAATCCTAGGGAGGAGTTATCAGCCTGCAGGCTCTGTTTGGCTAGGCAGGGGACATGTACCAACATTGTGCTGGAAATACCCCAAATACTCTAGAGTAGAGGAGGAGTGTGCTAGGGAAAGTGTATCAGTTTGCAACGGTTACCATGACAGAGTACCACAAACTGAGTGGCTTCAACAAAAATGTGTGAAATGTATGGTCTTAGAGTTCTGGAGGCTGGAAGTCCAAAATGAAGGTGTCAGCAGGCTTGGTTCCTTCTGAGGTCTGTGAGGGAGTGAGCTGTTTGAGGCCTCTCTTTTTGGCTTATAGATGACTATCTTCTCCCTGTGTTGCTTCATATTATCTTACCTCTGTGGGTGCCTGTCTCTTTGTCCAAAATTCCCCTGTTTATAAGATACAAAATTCCCCCTTTTATAAGTCATGTTCAATAAAAACCCACCCTAGTAATCTCATTTTAACTTGATGACCTCTGTAGAGATCCTACCTCCACATAAGATCACATTCTGAGATAGTGGGAGTTAGGTCTCCAGCATATCTTTTTAGGGGTACACATTTCAATCTACAACACACTGTAACTTAAAAAGGGGAGTCAGAATTGACCATATGAGGACAGATCTCAACTATCGTACTCCACTCTACACACAATTACAGAATGGCAAATGTGCAAATGAAAGCAACTAAGGAAGTGGTGATCATTCATTCTCTTTCTCCCTAAATATATACACAATCAGACTTTCCTCATTGTTGAACTTATAAAATGTAGATGGTTCCCAACTTAGGATGGTTCAATTTATAATATCTTGACTTTGTGATGAGTTTATTGCCATTAAATGCATTTTCAACATATCATCAGTTTATTGAAAGCAATTCCATCATAAGTAGAGGACCATACATATGTATACATACATATGTATACACGCATATATATAACATATACATATATTATATATGTGTATGTATGTACAAACTTCTTTTATTTTCATATATTTTTTTTTTTTGTTTTTGAGACAGAGGCTCATTCTGTCTACCAGGTTGGAGTCCAGTGGCACAATCTTGGCTCACTGCAACCACCGCCTTCTGAGTTCAAGCGATTCTCCTGTCTCAGGCTCCAGAGAAGCTGGGACGGCAGGTGCCCACCACCACACCTGGCTAATTTTTGTATTTTTAGTAAAGATGGTGTTTCTTTTGTATTTTTAGTAGAGATGGTGTTTCACCATGTTGGCCAGGCTGGTCTCGAACTCCTGACCTCAAGTGATCTGCCTGCCTCAGCCTCCCAAAGTGCTGGGATTACAGGCATAAGCCACTGCACCTGGCCCATTTTTATATGCTTTTTATGGTTTCTAGTCCTAAGAAAATATTTTATTTTTCAGTGTTCTATGTATATATCCTCTATAATTTTTGCCTCTGTTTATTTTAAATGTTCTTCTTCAGACTTTGAAAATTATTCAAAAGCAATAGTTTATTATAAGTATTTGTATAACAAAATAATCTTACAGCATTCGTTCTAATCAAATCAATTATTTATGAAGAAAATAGCAGTATGCATTTCTTCTCCATATCCATCTAAACATTTGTTCAACAGTTTCTAAATTAGGAAATAGCACCTCAACTGAAGCATGCAATTACATCAATAAAATTGAAAAAATTTATTTCAGGAAATCTTACAAAGCATATTGAATAGTGTAGTATATTTGTTAGTGTGTGTTACTTAATTCCTTAACTATGAAGTCTAGACCCTCTTTATCAGAGGCAAGGCATTGAACTTTACTTTGCCCTTAACAGCTCCCCAGGAAATATTTTCATGAATGAATGAAAGAAATGACAAGTCATTCATCAAGTAAAATGAAACAGCATTCTTATCTTTATTTTTTCCTAAAAGAAAAACAAGGTATTTAAGAGACAATTGAGAAATACACACATATGCACAGAGTTTAGAACTTATTTGCCATTAAGATAAATCACATCTTATTCTGAAGAAACTTCTGGGCATTTTTCTTGTTGTAGTTGCTGTTTGTTTCATTTTGTTTTTGAATAAGGAACTCAAACAATATGTGTTGAATTGAAACTTAGCCATTTTCTGATATGTCTAAAATATAATTTAAACATAATGTATATGGAATGGCTTGCTTCAAATGTAATAGTTGTATGCCCACGGACTTAAAAAATTTATTATTGGAAATTGCCTTTCCAGATAAAACTGTTTCAAATAAAATTTCCTCTGGAGCTGATATGAATTACTAGGTGCCAGAAGATGTGCCCGCCCAGCATGTGGTGATGTTCATCTAATTTCCAGATGTTCATATCATCCTTCCTTACACAAAACAGCCCCAGGAAAAGGACCATGTCAAAGCTTGGAAAAGCAAATATCCAGGCATCCAGGCTCTAGCACTATCTACCAGTAGACTAAAACAAGTTGGAATGGGTGATCCCACGCTCCATTTTTTCCCTCTGAGATTCTATAATCCTCTTGATTTCAAGTCCACTGTTAAAGTCTGTGCTATGCACATGCTTTTGTTGTCCTGTAATTAACATTATTGTCATAATCTGGGATTAATGATGAGTTCCATCCTCAAAATGCCTTGCATTATGCTTTAGCAGTTTCAATGTATCTAAACTTTTATTTTCCGGAGTCAGTTTTATTATTTTAATCTAGAAGCCTATTACATTGTATGAAATATAGAGGAGCCATTAACCCCCTCTGTGAGAAGAACACGATGAAAGATAAGAGACTCAGCCTGCTTCTAAAACATTTCATCAGTTCACTAAAGGTGATATATTAAAAACACATGAGCCTAGAATTCACAGCAATCCGAGACCCAGATTGCAGTCACACTTTCTTCTGGTATGTATCATTTTAGAGCCAAACAGCGAACATTTTGCAGGACAGAATTCCCCTTAGTAAAATAGAGATTGAAATAACTATTCACATTGTGATGAAAAGAATTATATACAATGGCAGAAAGGGGTCTGGCTCATGATACTTTTCTAAATGTCCATCCTTTCATTTGCCTTACAAAACAAAAAATTATCCTAGTAAGAGTAAGAAAATGTATTAGTGATGCTTACATAGACTTTCATTTACTCTGTCAACCTTTAAATGCTTTGATTTTTAATCACAACTATGAAGTCTTGCACAACTAATACCATTATGGAAGAGTGAAGAATGAATAAAACATAGATAAAAGTAATGAAGACCTTCAATTAAGTCCAATGCATGTTGAAAAAATTTGAATTGGGGAAAAATTTATGTATTGTAGTAAATTGTAAAACATAGTTTTGCTACAATTCTGTTAATATTAATTACTGATAGAGAATATGGCCTTGATCTGAGTGTCAATGCCATTCTTAATTTATTATAGAAAAATCAGCATAGATTATTAACAAATGATTTGATACATCTTATGTAGGTGTTGTTCGTCTTTGGATTTACAAATTTAGTACTCACCTATGAAATTATTCCTGGAAAAAATATAAAATTTGTCTATATATCTTCGCAAACTAAACAACTTGTAGAAAATTTAAAGACAAATCTAATACATTAAAGAAATTCTGTTTTAATACTTTATAAAACATGGAACACCCAATGTCAAATAACACAACCTTAATGCAATAAATCGAATGTTTGTATGTCCTCAAAATTCATACACTAAAATAAAACTTGAGTCCACATGTGATGGTATTTAGATGTGGGGACTTAGGGAGGTGATTAGGTGATGGGGTGGAGCTCTCACGAATAGGACTACTTATAAAAGAGACCATAGGGGGTTCCCTTGTGCCTTACACTATATGGAGACATAGTGAGAAGATAGGAACCAAAGGCACCAAATTTGACAGCGCCTTGATTAGGACTTTTCAACTTCCCAAAATGTGAGAAATAAATTTCTGTTGTTTATAATCTGATAGACTAAGAAAATTACTATAGTAAATATCTGTTGAGTCTATATTACTAAATAAATACATTACTAAATTAATACTTTAAATCATTTTAAACAAATAGTTTCAACTGATTATACTTTAAAATTGTTTAAAAGAATACATATTTATTTTGAAAATTTTATTCCTCTACAGTACTTATTTTATGGGAAATTTTTTTAAAAGATATTATTGGAAAGTGTATGCAAATTGTACCCCACAATATAAATTAAAATGTGAAGATATATCTTGGCAATTACAATATTCAAGGCCAAAAATGACTTGAGGCATTTATTTTAGCATTTAGTAAAGGAAGAGATACTGAGAGAAAAATCATCTTTTTTCTCCTCAGTAAGTCTATTTCATACCAAGCTTCTAGCCAAATCATTTTCCTTAATTTTTTGCTAATATTTCATTCTCTTAAAAATCCTGAAAACTGATAAAATTCCTAAAGAGTAGAAATCAATTTAATTATTGTAATATGGAGATATTCAAGATTATCAAATATGTGGTATCAGATTTAAGCAATAGCTTTTAAATACAAGTGCTATAATTGATGATTAATTAAGAATGATTAAAAGTAGGATTGTTAAGATGGTGCAGTCTGTTTCAGCTGCTGTAATTCATAACCTTAATTTAAAAAGTACAATATCAGTGTGACTGAATTATTAAAAATTCACTTCTGCATACAGACATATCTTTAATAATAGATTTTCTGGTAAATACCTTAATCCCTCTGGTTGTAGCTAAAAAAAATTAATATTTCACATCATTGCTGTTTACAGCCCAACTTTTAGAAAGATTTCATAATAAATTGCCATATTGGGCCAACGAAATGGCTTGTCTAACCAAGTGTTCTGTTTCTGAATGACACCAAAGGACATTTAATTAAGATGGTATTAAAATTGGCCATATAATTTGTCCCTGGAGAATCCTACTGTTTATATTTTTTCATCCAAAAATAAATTTTCTCTTATGTTTACTTTTGCTTAAGCCAGTGTCTTAATCATGTCAAAATATTTTTCATAATCTTGTGATTTTGCTTTAAAAAACACTTGTGTGTGCACACAATACAGATACATACTTACTCTTCTTTTCTCACACATTTTGCCCATTTAAAAATACGCAGACAGACCAGCATGAGTTTTCCATGCATGTATGACCATGACTTATATTTGCTTTAGTATTTTTAAAAATCCCTAATTAAGAGTCTCAATGCTACTGCTGGGAACAAGCTGAAGAACAGTCACCCCGTAGTTTCTACTGACTAGGAAAAGGCAGATGGGTAGAATGAGGCTGGTGCCTTTTTAAATAGTTGGCAAGGATGGGGAAAAGGGCCCCTAAAGGCTGTCACTGGGAGCACATTCCTGAAGGACATGTTGAAAGATGATTAAGTGTTCACCTAGTAAATAAGCAATGCAAATTCCGATGGAGATTGCAACCTGAGCAATTTCATGAAACTCAGGTATGTTCAGGGAAGTAGAAAATGTTTATAGTATGATTGGTGTATAAGGTGCATTTGAGATGTTGATATACTTTGCCTTTGTGTTCCCATCCCAATCTCATCTTGAAACTGTAATCCTCAGTGTTAAAGAAGGTACTTTGTGGGGCGTGATTAGATCATGGGGGCAATTCCTCCATGCTGTTCTCATGACAGTGAGTGAGTTCTCAGGAGATCTGATGGTTTAAAAGTGTTTGGCAGATCCCCACCCCACTCCCCTCTCTCTCTGTCTCTCTCTCTGTCTCCTGCCACCATGTGTGATGTGCCTTGCTTCCCCTTTGCCTTCAGCCATGACCATAAGTTTTTGGAGGCCTCCCGAGTCATGTGGAACTGTGAGTCAGTTAAACCTCTTTTGTTTATAAATTACTCAGTCTCATGTAGTTCTGCATAGCAGTGTGAAAATGAGCTAATACAGATGTGTAACTGGAAATGTAGGCTAGATAATAACATTATTCAGATGCCATCCTTACCAACATTTATCAAATTTTTAAAATTGAAAATTCTAGTAAAAAATGTGTTTGACTTTGTAAACCAGGACTTATATACATAGAGCTCTCTCTACAGCCAGAAACTCCTTGCTTTCTATAGTTCTGATAGACACAGATTTCAAATATCAGGCCTTATTTAGTTAAATAATATCAGTTCCCTGGCAAGAAGGTTCAAATTTTAATTACCAGGGTATATTACCTGGAAGAAATTGCGTAAAGGACAAACTTTACTGCTAGCCCTACAGTGCGCAAATCATTACCAGTGACCAATCATTGTGTCATTTCACAGAAATGTATTACACAGAAATGTAATAATTTTTACATGCATTTGTTTTCTATTGCTGCCATTGAAGTTACCAAAATATTAGTCATATAAAACTACAATTTATTACCTTATTGTTCTATAGGTCAGAAGTCTAACAAAAGTTTCACTGAGCTAAAATCCAGGTATTAGTCTGACTGCATTTCTTCAGAAGATCTAGGGGAAAATCTCTTCCCTGCCTTTTCCAGCTGCTCGAAACTAACCACATTTCCTGACTTGTGGCCCCTTCCATCTTTAAAGCAACCAACAGTGAATAGAGTTCTTCCCACACTGCGATCTTTCTGGTTCACTGACAACAGGAAAGGTTTTCTGCTTACGAGGACTCCTGTGATGAGATTGGGACCACCTTGACAATAATCTACTCATATCAAATTATTTAATCTTAATCATACCCGCCATATACGTCAACCTATGTATAGGTTCTGGGAACTAGGACATGGACATCATTGGGGATTATTACGCTGGGTAGCACATTCCACTTTCTAGACTCTTAAGATTTAAGTCTATCTCACCTACAAAATTCATTAACCTAAACCAAGTTCCCCAGAATTGCGGACTTACTACAGCACCAACTCAACATTCAAAATGTCACCTCACCCACTCAAAAGCCTCAAATCGCATAACCTGAATTATTGAATTTATGCATGAGTAAAGCTCTGGGTATAATCCATTCTGAGGTACAATTTCTCTTTATTGTCGATCTGAGAAAATGAAAAAATAAGTTATCTGTTTCTGAAATATGATGGTAGGACAGGCATAGGATAATAGTTACAGACATTCCTGTTTTCAAGAGGGAGAAAGTTGCAGGTAAAAAAAAAACAATCATTTGTCCCAAGCCATTTCTAGATTCTGCTAGAGAAACTCCATTAGGTTCCTAGATCCAAGGCTAATATGATGTTGCTTTCAGCTTTTCCTTCTAAACCTGTGGTTTCCTCCTCTGAGTCTTTTCACGTGTATGAAAAGTGGCAGATCTTTGCAACCGAGTAGTGGTTGTGTAAGCTTCTTTCCTGCCAGAAGTTTGGAGGTTTAATAGTCTTCTTTTATTTCATATTTTCCCTATTCCTTTCAGTACAAACTGACAGTGTTTCTCCTGATATAAAATTCTCAAGAACCAAGTGGGTCTCCCATGTATGCCACAGGGGTTCACTCCATAAAATGAAACTCTTTCAGAGATCTTTCTTAGATAATCAGTCTTCTATTTTTGCCTTCTGCTGAGATATGTGAGGGACAGTAACCTTAAGCTTCCTAGATGCTCTTTGGTTTGATTGAGGAAATCTAATCTCTTCAAAGAACCTTTTATATTGAGTACTTTTGATCTTTTTGAGGCATTAGCAAATTGCTGAGGTATAAAAACAGAAGGTTATTACAGCCATGTCCTAGGCTTTTTCTTTAGATTATCTATCCCTGTTACTGAATGTACTATTTTTAATATCTTTTGCAATCTGAATAAACTGAGAATTTCCAAAATCATTATGTCTTGGTTTCTTTTTCTTTAAACTGCTCTTCTCTCAAATTATCTCTTTCTCATTGCATTTTACTATGAGAAGAAACAAGAAGCCAGGCTTCTTCTTCAACCCTTTGCTTGGAAATATCCTTACTTACATATTCAGTTTCATCATTTACAGGTTCTATTTTTCACCTGAATGTAGGACAACTTTGCTAAGTTTCTACCACTATATAATATGGAGATTCTTTCCTCAAGTTTTTAATATGTGTTTTTTATTTCCTTCTAAACCTTCACCAACGGCACTTTTCATGTCCCTATTTTTACTAAGTCTGTTCATGATGAGTCATGTATGCTCTAATGCAGTCTATGCCTTCTCTACTGTGCTCTTCTCTTCACTTTCTTCTAAGTCCTTTCTAGCAGAATCATTAACCACCACATTTCTACTAACAATGTGTTCAAAACAATGTAAGTTTTTCTAGGATGACCTTCAACATTCTCTTAGCCTCACTCACTGCCAAATTCCAAAGCCACTTTGACATTTTATAGATTCTTGTTACAGCAGTATATAACTCTCAGACGTCAAAATTTGTATGAGTTTCCTATTGTTGCCATAACAAATTACCACAGATGCATGCAGTGACTTTAAAAACACAAATAGCTGGCAACACCCTCTTCTTAGCAATGCTCCCTAAACAGAATGGACACTATTCCCTCAAGTTTCAGCTGAAGTTCACCCGCTCCAAGGGACAGAAGCAACAATGATTTTCTCTTCTGTCCACATTATGCTCATTAACTGCATGACAGATTGCTATTTGCCATGGGTTCTGCTGCGTCGTTAGTTATTTATCTTCATAATATGTGAAGTTATCTTAAGAATACAATTAGATGGTTGAGGACAGGAACTTCTGGCATTCCTAGAATTTATGAGTGTTCTTATATGGTAGCCACTCTGAATCCATTTGTGATGATCATGAAAAACACAACAGGTAGCTGGATAGTTAATGTAGGAAACGTTGCTTTATGAAATAAAATTTTGAGAAAGCTAAATATATTTTCCTAACATTGGATCGCTTATGTATGTTTTATGTAACAACTTATTAATCTCTAATTTTTAATAAGTACAGCTATTATTTATAAAATATTTTAGCTTATAAATAATTTTAACACACAATATCATTTGATCTCAAACATGTAAAAATACTTATTACACAAAGGAGGAACACAGAGTTACCACTTGATTTCGGTTGTGTTTGCTGACTGACATAAAGTCAAAGAATACATTAGCAGCACAACTGAAACATATAAATCTGTGGTATATGATTCTAAAACCTGCATTTTTCCCACTATGCTACATGTACATTCTTATTACATGAATTTAGAATACATTTAATAACCAACACACATACTATTTATTCAACAGCAGTTAAGTTCTTAAGAAATAAGGATGGCACAAAAATAAATGTTTAATCTTGCCTAATTCTTAATGTAATCAGTGAAAATACAATAATATTGTATTTGACAGAGAGGGCAATTCTTCAAATTTTAAAAGAAGTTCACATCATGAGTAGTTCAGATAAATAACTACACTGAAAAAACACTGACCATAATGATTTATTGTTAGCAAGCTTTATATTCTTTTGAATTTCTACCCTTTGCTTGGAAATATCCTTACTTACATATTCAGTTTCATCATTTACAGGTTCTATTTTTCACCTGAATGTAGGACAACTTTGCTAAGTTTCTACCACTATATAATATGGAGATTCTTTCCTCAAGTTTTTAATATGTGTTTTTTATTTCCTTCTAAACCTTCACCAACGGCACTTTTCATGTCCCTATTTTTACTAAGTCTGTTCATGATGAGTCATGTATGCTCTAATGCAGTCTATGCCTTCTCTACTGTGCTCTTCTCTTCACTTTCTTCTAAGTCCTTTCTAGCAGAATCATTAACCACCACATTTCTACTAACAATGTGTTCAAAACAATGTAAGTTTTTCTAGGATGACCTTCAACATTCTCTTAGCCTCACTCACTGCCAAATTCCAAAGCCACTTTGACATTTTATAGATTCTTGTTACAGCAGTATATAACTCTCAGACGTCAAAATTTGTATGAGTTTCCTATTGTTGCCATAACAAATTACCACAGATGCATGCAGTGACTTTAAAAACACAAATAGCTGGCAACACCCTCTTCTTAGCAATGCTCCCTAAACAGAATGGACACTATTCCCTCAAGTTTCAGCTGAAGTTCACCCGCTCCAAGGGACAGAAGCAACAATGATTTTCTCTTCTGTCCACATTATGCTCATTAACTGCATGACAGATTGCTATTTGCCATGGGTTCTGCTGCGTCGTTAGTTATTTATCTTCATAATATGTGAAGTTATCTTAAGAATACAATTAGATGGTTGAGGACAGGAACTTCTGGCATTCCTAGAATTTATGAGTGTTCTTATATGGTAGCCACTCTGAATCCATTTGTGATGATCATGAAAAACACAACAGGTAGCTGGATAGTTAATGTAGGAAACGTTGCTTTATGAAATAAAATTTTGAGAAAGCTAAATATATTTTCCTAACATTGGATCGCTTATGTATGTTTTATGTAACAACTTATTAATCTCTAATTTTTAATAAGTACAGCTATTATTTATAAAATATTTTAGCTTATAAATAATTTTAACACACAATATCATTTGATCTCAAACATGTAAAAATACTTATTACACAAAGGAGGAACACAGAGTTACCACTTGATTTCGGTTGTGTTTGCTGACTGACATAAAGTCAAAGAATACATTAGCAGCACAACTGAAACATATAAATCTGTGGTATATGATTCTAAAACCTGCATTTTTCCCACTATGCTACATGTACATTCTTATTACATGAATTTAGAATACATTTAATAACCAACACACATACTATTTATTCAACAGCAGTTAAGTTCTTAAGAAATAAGGATGGCACAAAAATAAATGTTTAATCTTGCCTAATTCTTAATGTAATCAGTGAAAATACAATAATATTGTATTTGACAGAGAGGGCAATTCTTCAAATTTTAAAAGAAGTTCACATCATGAGTAGTTCAGATAAATAACTACACTGAAAAAACACTGACCATAATGATTTATTGTTAGCAAGCTTTATATTCTTTTGAATTTCTTCCAGAGGCAAACAATCAACCACAGGATTTTATCTAACAATAGCAAAAGTATTCCCAAAACATAAAAAGTAGTTGCTGTATTGAAAAGTATATTATAGGACAATAATAATTAAATGGATGAAAAGGAGATCTTGTTACGGGTGCTTCATACCACTTCAAAAACAGCAAAGGAAAAAAATCGATATTAACATGTACCAATTATAAGGCATTGTTATGAAATATTTAAAATGGGGAATCCAAGAGGACATAGATTTTAGCTCATCCACATACTAGAAGTTTAGAGAAACTCAGAATTTCTTATTTCTTTTTCTTTTTCCTCCATTGCATAAAAGCTTTGCTAATAAAAATAAAAATATATATCAGAGTTTTAGTGTTTGGTCCTGTGATCAATTGTAACCGTGTCTCAAAAAACTCTCTTACAGATTCCATCTTTCCCAAATCTTCTGATCATAACACAAACTGCCACAAAGACTTCTCTTGTAAGAGAATATGCTGGTCATAAGGCAGCAAAGTGAGCTTGCAGTTTTACTTCTTATAAATTAATGCCTTTGCATTGACTTCTATAATATAATCTCTCTTGAATTTTTTCGCTTAGTCAACTTACTGCCTGCAAGCAACAGAAATTGTCTCTGGTTAACTTTTGCAGCACAATTAAAAATTGTATGAAGAAGCATACAAAATTTTTACGAGGCTGAACCAGCCTCATAAAATGGTCAATGATTAAGAGAATTTATGTAGGACACTTCTCTTGGATTCCTGCTGGCACCGCAAGACTGTCGATGCTGTCAGCACTGCTGTGCTGTGAATAATTCTTCGTTGCTCATGTTCTCTGTGTTCCCTATTCGAGATTCAAAGTCTTAGGCAGGAACATCTTATTGAACAAGTCTGTCAGGAGGTAATGAGAGTAAATATCTCAGAAAGAGAAAATTCGTTTGGATGCTGAGTGGCCAAAAAATGACAATTTTCCATGAAAGTAAGGTCGATCTGATGTAAAGTAGTAACAACCATCAAGTGTCTGGATTTAAAAGGTTGAGGACCAGACATTTTCTTTCATTTTTTATTTTCATCAAATGACAAGTTCCCAGTGATGGGAGGGATCTTAAATATCATATAGTCTGATACTTCTCCAAGCCTCAATTGAGCAAGAAAAGGGCAGTAACAACAAATAATTCCCCTTTAATAGTCTATTTTATCTATTTATTTATTTTAGGTGAGGGGGATGATTCCATCTTGAAAAAAAATTTCTTATGTTAAACTTTTATTCTTTAATATTACTTTCACTTCTCAGAGCTACAGAGGAAATAGATCTAATTACTCTAAACCTAATCATCCTTTTGAATTAAACTTATGCATGGTTTTCATATCATTTGTGCAAGCTAAT
>NW_012108630.1:921561-957627 GCF_000951045.1 Mandrillus leucophaeus
TATATGTATATATGAAAGGGAGTTTATTAAGGAAATTTGACTCACACGATCATAAAGTCAAGTCCCATGAGAAGACGTCTGCCAGTTGAGGAGCAAGGAAGCCAGTGGTGGATCAGTCTGAGTCCCAAAACCTCAAAAGTAGAGAAGCCGACAGTGCAGCCTTCAGTCTGTAACCAAAGGTGCAAGAGGCCCTGGCAAACCACTGGTGTCAGTCCATGAGTCCAAAAGCTGAAGAATGTAGAGTCTGATGTTTGAGGGCAGGAAGAATCCAGCACAGAGAAAGATGAGGACTGGAAGACTTAGCAGGTCTGCTCTTTCCAACTTCTGCCTGCTTCATTCTAGCCACACTGGCAGCTGATTAGATGACGCCCACCCAGATTGAGGGTGTGTCTGCCTCTCCCAGTCCACTGACTCAAATGATAATCTCCTTTGGCAACACCCACACAGACACACCCAGGAACAAGACTTTGCATCCTTCAATCCAATCAAATTGACAATACTAACCATCACAGTTACTTATTTAATTTGTTGCAGACACAAGTTCTCACTATATTGCCCAGGCTGTTCTCGAACTACTGGGCTCAAATGATCATCCCACCTGGGCCTCCCAAAATGCTGGGATTATAGGCATAAACCACCATGCCCAGCCTTAAATTCTATATGTCTATTAATACCTTAACATTATTTAGGTTTTCTTGAAGGCCATATGACACCATTCATTTCTTTTGGGCTTTTTACCACGTATTTTTTAAGTGTTCTCTTCTTGAGTCATGTCTCTCATTTCCTGTATTTTATTTTTTTAAATCTCCATTTATGGTGTGAACTGAACCTACAAACTACATCAGTGGTGTGGTTAACATTCTGGTCTTGGAAACTGAACCTGCAATCTAGCTTGGAGGCATTCTTTCCCCAAATACTGTCATCTAAAAATATGTTAAGCAAATCATCCATGTCTTTATTAGCTCTTGATTTAAAAAAAAGTAATGAACAGGACAAGGTCAATCATAAAATCCTGGGACATGTCCTTCAAAGTCCGTATTGGTTGATATTATAAAAGAATCTAATGGGCATCTTTTGGAAACAAAGATCCATCATATTTTGTGTGGTGTTCTCAGCTGGTGGAGAGGTGTCAATATCCCTGCAGAGATTTAAAATATACACGTTTCTTTTACAACCTAAAGATCAGAGAGCCTTCCTCAGAACCTTCATGATTTATGCAGTGTGAGAAATGGGTTGGTATTCAATTATTTTCTGTTCTAACTCATTCATTCATTCATTTATTATATGCCAAGGCCTATCCCACAGTCAATATTATGTGGTTAAAGAAGGGTCATCTGGCCGGGCACAGAGGCTCATGCCTGTTATCCCAGCACTTTGGGAGGCCAAGGAGGGTGGATCATGAGGTCAAGAGTTCGAGAACAGCCTGGCCAACATGGTGAAACCCTATCTCTACTAAAAGTACAAAAAAAAAAAACCCCAAAAAACAAAAAACTAGCCAGGCATGGTGGCACATACCTGTAATCCCAGCTACTTGGGAGGTTGAGGCAAGAGAACTGCTTGAACCTGGGAGGCGGAGGTTGCAGTGAGCCGAGATTGCACCATTGCACTCCAGCCTGGGCAACAGGACAAGACTCTGTCTCAAAGAAAAAAAAGAAAAAGTCATCTTTTCACGAAATTGATATTTCTTTATGAAACTTCAAGAAAGAGTGAGGATTTTCCTGTGATTCAGGGCTAGATTGATAATGCAAATTAAAAAGCATTAAATGTATATGATTGTTTCTCACCTAGATAAGGAAATACCTTTTTTCCACTTTAAGATCTCTTTATATTATCCTGATCTTGATTAAAACATAGTTTTCTACAAAAAAGTATGTATTTCTCTACAGTGTTAAAACTTCATGGTAAACATGGCGATACATAGCAAATGACCCTCAGATCCAGTATTGGAGAATATTAGGGAGTGGTGGGGACTATGTTAAACAAGAACACATTCTTTGCTTGTTGGAGAGAAACTACATAAATCCAGCCAATTGTTGTCATATGGGAATCCTAGCTCATTATTGCCAGATCTTCTGGTGGTTGTTGTTGTTTTTTCCCCCCCCAACAGAATCCAGAAATCTGGGTTTTATGTAAAACTTCCCAGTTTTAAGTGTTGGTAATATTTTTAAAAACAGTATAAGAGCCAAATAAAACATATCTGTGGGCCAGGTTTAGCTTTCAAGTTGCTAGTATGTAACCTTTAGTCTAGAGGTATAGAGCTAGAGCCCAGCCACAGTATCAGTCTGCCCAGTACTTGCTTCCTGAGGACCTGTGGCTCCTAGCAGAAACAGAACCTTAATACAACTTCCCTGCCACTCTGTCTTCCTCTATCCAGATGCCAGTGGTGGTAAGCCAATACACCCCTTGAGGATATCTCACTACACAGAATTTTCCCTTCTCCATCAGACCATAAATTCTTGAGGGAAGAGAAAATTTATTTGTTTTACAAGCAAAATACACAGCAACTGGGGGCACATCAGCTACAGTGAATGAGCTTCACTTTTTCAACAGTTTTTTTTTTTTTTTCTGGTCAGCATTGCATCCATGGTAAAATTTACAGCATTTCTTTCCCCAGACTCTAAGACATGACCCTCCTGAAACATGATTTTTTGTTTTAATATAAGAAGTGAAAGATGATTTTTGGTATTTTGGCCATGCAGTTCTCATGACTCAGAGGAAGAATTAAGTCTTCACTATTACATGCATAACATGGTGGCATGCAGAAAGGAATGAAGTGGCTTCAAGCTCAGTGATATAGTTTGAATATGTGTCGTCACCCAAATCTCATGTTGAAGTGTAATTCCCAACGTTGTGGTAGGTGATGGGATCACGGGGGTGGATTTCTCATGAATGGTTTAGCATCATCCTCTTTGTACTGTCCTTGTGATAGTGAATGAGTTATCAGAAGATTATTTTGCTTAAAAGTAGTTGCCACCTCCCCAGTCTTGCTCTTGCTCTTGCTTTCACCATGTGATAGACACGCCTGCTCCCTTTTCACCTTCTGCCATGATTGGAAGCTTCCTGAGGCCTTTCCAGAAGTAGATGCTGCGATGTATTCTATAAAGTCTGAATAATCGTGAACCAATTGAACCTCTTTTCTTATAAATCACTCAGTCTCAAGTATTTCTTTATAGCAATGTTAGTAATGGTCTAAATACAGAAAATTGGTACTAAGTAGTGGGATATTGCTATAAAGATACCTGATAATGTGGAAGCCACTTTGGAATTGGGTAACAGGTAGAGGCTGGAAGAGTTTGGAGAGCTCAGAAGACAGGAAGATGAAGAAAACTTTAGAACATCTTAGACGTTGGTTAGTTGATTGTGACAGAAATAATGATAGTGATACAAAAAGTGAAGTCCAGGCTACCAAGGTCTCAGATGGAAATAAAGAACTTACTGGAAACTAGAGCAGAGGTCACTTTTGTTATGCCTAAGTGAAGAACTTGGTTGCATTATGCCCCCACCCTAGGAATCTGTGGAACTTTGAACTTGAGAGTAATGATTTAGGACACCTGGCAGAAGAAATTTCTAAGCAGCAAAGCATTCAAGATGTAGTATGACTGCTTCTGACAGCCTGTACTCATATACAGCAGCAAATAACTGGTTTAAAGCTGGAACTTATATTTAAAATGGAAGCAAAGTGTAAAAGTTTGGAAATTTTGAAGTCTGGTCATATAGTAGAAAAGAAAATATCATTTTCAGGAGAAAATTCAAGTAGGTTGCTGAGTGACCACTTGCTATAGAAATTTGCATTAGTGAAAAGAAAGCAAGAGCTGATAGCCAAGACAATGGGGAAAAAGGCCTGAAAGGTATTTCAGAGATCTAAGAGGCAGCTTCTTCCATCACAGGCCCTGAGGCCTAGGAGGAGACAATGGTTGTATGGGCCATGCCCAGGACTCTGCATAACCTTGGGACATGGCTCCTTTTATCCTGTCAGCTTCAGCTCCAGCAGTGGCTCAAAGTGGTCCAGGAACAGCTTAGGCCACAGCTCCAGAGGGTGCAAGCCATAAGTGTTGGTGACTTCTATACGGTGTTTACTCTGTGGGCACACAGAGTGCAAGAGTGTTTGAGGCTTGGGAACCTCTGCATACGTTTCCTAGGACGTATAGAAAAACATAGGTGTCCAGGCAGAAGCCTGCTGAAGGGGCAGAGTCCTCATGGAAAACTTCTACTAGGATAGTACAGAGGGAAAATGTGAGGTCAGATCCCCCACACAGAGTGCTCATTGGGAAACTGCCTGGTAGAGCTCTGGAAGAAGGTCACCATCCTCCAGACCCTGTAGATCCACTGGCAGTTTGTGCCCTCACTGTGGAAAAGCTGCAGGCACATAACAACCTGTGAGAGCAACTCTGGGGCAGAATCCCACAAATCCAGAAGGGTAGTACTGCCCACAACCTTAGGAGTCCACCCCTTGTATCAGGGTACCCTGGATGTGGGACATGTAGTCCAAGGAAGCTTATAGTAGAAAGCTTAGTTTGAAGCTTTAAGATTTAATGACTACTGTGCCGAGTTTCAAATTTGCATAAGGCCTGTAGCCCCTTTCTTTTAGCTGATTTCTCCCTTTTGGAATAAGAGTGTTTACCCAATGCTTGTACCGTCATTGTGTCTTGGAAGTGACTAACTTGTTTTTTTTTTATCATTATTTTTTTAATTTATATTTTATTTTTGTTTTACTGACTCATAGGTGGAAGGGGCTTACCTTGTTTCAGATGAGACTTTGAACTTTGGTCTTTTGAGTTAATTCTGGAATGAGTTGAGACTTTGGGAGATGATTGGGAAGGCATGTTTGTATTCTGAAATGTAAGACAGACATGAGATTTGAGAGAGGCCATGGGAAGAATGATATAGTTTCAATCTGTGTTCACACCCACATCTCCTATTGAAATGTAATCCCCAATTTTGGAGGTGGGACCTGGCGGGAGAATGATGAGATTATGGTGGTGGATTTCTCACAAGTGGTTTAGTACCATCCCCTTGGTACTGTCTTTGTGATAGTGAATCAGTTCTTGAGAGAATTGGTTGTTTAAAAATGTTTGGCACTTTCCTGCTACTGCGCTTGCTCCTGCTTTCACCATGTGACAGGACTGTTCTCCCTTCGCCTTCTGGTATAATTGGAAGCTTCCGGAGGCCTCTCCTGAAGCAGATGCCACTGTTTTCTATGCATCCTGAAGAACCATGAGCAAATTAAACCTATTTTCTTATAAATTACTCAGTCTCATGTATTTCTTTATAGCAATGTGAGAATGGCCTAATACAGTCAATAACAGTTATTGAGCACCTATGAAATTCCCCAAAGCTATAGACACAGAAGCTAGCATATAATTGTGGACAATACGTGTCTGAAAAAGTATCTCTCAAAAATGCCATCATGAATGAAGCAAGTGTCTGTCAAAATTGATACAGAGTTCTTCCCACATAGATCTCAGTTTCTGATCCTCTTGGGCAGAAGCAAGTCTTCTACTATATTATCTGAAGCCGTGTTGCCTCCTGGACCCAAGGCCACTGTGCCCAGCCTTTGTGCTCCCTGGATCTCCTCCAGGAGCACCCTCACCCACTGTGCAAAAGGCTGTGCAAAGTAGGTAAGAGTGCCCAGAGATAGCTCTGTGTATGCCCACTCCTGACATTCCTAAATTCTCAAATCTTCCCACTTTTGCCTCTTCCATAAATCCCAGTGGCTACCCTGGGTCACATGTATGTACTTTTTAAATGAAATTGAAATATGAAAGATAATAAATGCAAGCCAGCTGTTTATACGATAGACTATTAGGTACTCAAATCTGGAAATATATTTTTAGACTTGTGTCACTCATAAATACAATTTTAAAATTAATACACTAGCAATAGCTACTATTTATAGAATGGAAACTATACATGTTAGATGCTATTTGTGTGTTACTTTTTTGAGTCCTCACAAAGAATTTTCAACAAACGATTGTATGTGTTGGATGCATTACATATTACCTGCTTATTAGTCACCAGAAATTATAAAATTAAAAAAAATAAGGGAAGTATTATTAGTTCTCTTAACAATTAAGGAAAACAAGACTAAAAGAGTCTTACATATTTTACTTAACTTTACCTTGCTGGCAAGTGACTTTGAACCCAATCTTCAGAAAAGATCATGTGTTTTCATCACACTACAAAGTCTCTTTTGTGGCAGTCTGCCAGTTAGTTTTACCAGTCACCCAATTTGCTTGTATACTTATATGCAAGTTAGGAATAATTTTGGAATCCCAGCACTTTGGGAGGCCGAGGCAGGCGGA
Organism: Mandrillus leucophaeus; assembly: GCF_000951045.1. NCBI lineage: Eukaryota > Metazoa > Chordata > Mammalia > Primates > Cercopithecidae > Mandrillus > Mandrillus leucophaeus. Next base: position 927,864 of record NW_012108630.1, read on the forward strand.
TCACCTGAGGTTGGGAGTTTGAGACCAACCTGACCAACATGGAGAAACCCCATCTCTACTGAAAATACAAAATTAGCCAGGTGTGGTAGTGGATGCCTATAATCCCAGCTGCTAGGGAGTCTGAGGCAGTAGAATAGCTTGAACCTGGGAGGCGGAGGTTACGGTGAGTCAAGATCGTGCCATTGCACTGCAGCCTGGGCAACAAGAGCAAAACTCCATGTCAAATTGTAATAATAATAATAATAATTTTGGCCACAAATAACAGAAAACCTAAATTACATTATACAATATTATAATTTGCTTTCTGTCAGAAGCTGTGAGACAGAGACTAGTGTTACAAGTTTTCACAGGGAGTGTTCTCATAAGCATCACCTTAGGGGAAATTAAGGAAGCAGAACTCTGGATAGAAGGAAAGTTGGAGTGCGTTTTATCTATAACAAGGACTCAGCTAAGCTTGAGGGATGCCTTACAGAAGAGAGGGCCCTTCAGAGTTATCCTGTTTTGAGGAGAGTTACTCAGATTGTTTATTTTCGTACCAAATAGTCATTAGATGTGGGTTTCCCCAAGATGAAGACGTCTCTTTAGATGTGGAAGCATTCCTCAGCTGATACAATTCTGGAAGAGGTCTTGACCTCTGAGAGATGTCAACACATAATCTTCATAGCAGATGGGAGAATAACTACCTCAATCCTGATGGGGATATCTAGGATGTCCAGCATTGCATCTACTACAAACAAATGTCTTGATTTTCTCTGATATGAAGAAAAGTTTAGATATTAATGGTGGTTGTAATTTTGGTTCAGCTATTCAATGGTGTCAGGCCTTCTTTACATCTGTTTTTCTCTTGGCCTTTCTGTGTGATCACAAGATGGTGACTACAACTCCAGGTATCAAAATGAGAAGGGAGAAGTCAGTGGGCTGTATATCAAGGTTCCCTTCATTAGGGAAGGTAAGGCCAGCCCCAAAGTTCTCCAGCAGACTTACCTGTTACTCTTATTGTCTATAACTAAGTCACAGAGCAGGAGAGATGGGCAAATTTCATAGTTTCTGGAAAAAGAAAGCATTCTCTTGACTGATTTAATTTTCTGAGATTGGAAATTTTTTTGTCTGATGAGGTTTACTGACAAAGGAGAAAGGAGGGAATGGATATGTTGAAGGCAAAATGCAAAAGCAGGGTTAGCCATGGGTCATTTTATTCTTAACTTGTAACCATGTTGACTTCTAAGAAGCATATGTCTTTTTATTTATTTATTTATTTATTTATTTATTTAAATTTATTTATTATTATTATACTTTAAGTTCTAGGGTACATGTGCATAATGTGCAAGTTTGTTACATATGTATACTTGTGCCATGTTGGTGTGCTGCACCCATCAACTCGTCAGCACCCATCAACTCGTCATTTACATCAGGTATAACTCCCAATGCAATCCCCCCATACATGGGGCATCAGAGCATTTGGGGTAGGGGAAAAGAGAAGATATGAGGTGTGGATAAGAACAAATGATTCTTTCCTTAAATCAGCGCTTATCTCAACTCATTTGAATCTACAGAATATGATAGATGATCAAAAGTAAAGTGGAGATGGAAAAGAGAACAGGGATAATGCACTGAACTTAGGTAGGAATTCCAACTTTGTATGTAATGGGTAACAAAAAGAATGACTAAACAAATTCAGTTCTATCTAGTGAGAACTAAACTGTACTTTCATTTATCTCAATCTCTGTTTGCACCATCAGAAACATTTAGCTTGTTATTAGCTGTTTCCCAATGCTATTGTTTATTGGCACTGAAAGTGGATAACAATACATCTGTGGTAGATTAGCTTAGTAAGGCTTGTAAATGGGGTCACAGAGTCCTAGAAATTTAGGACTGGAGAGATTTTGGAAATCATTTAATGCAAACTCATCATTTTACACACAGGAAACTGAGGTCAAGAAGGGGCAAGTTGCCCAAAATAAATATAGGTGTGAACTTTTGAAAGATCTTTTTTGTTGGTTTGTTTTCATTTGCCTTTTAAATTAAGTAATATTTACGTGTTTTGCTAGTCTTGGACTTCTCTTTGAACAGAGTTGAGCAGAGTGTGATCCTGTTCATCACCAAAAACGTTGAAAAGACTCATTCATATTCAGGGAAAAGAAATGCAGATAGCTTAAGTAATTTTCTTAAGATTGAAGCCTGCCTCATACGCCAAAAATAATCAAACATCAGAAGTACCACCTTTTGACAAAGTAATTATTTTAAAATAATACTTGCTGATTGTTACTAAATTCACAGAACAATTAACATGTTTCTGAGTCAGCAAAAATAAAACATATTTCAGCAAGCATCTATTTAACTTCGTGATGTCCCAACGGACCAATCTAAACATAGATTTCAATGGCGAAAGTTTGTTTAACGGAAAACCTATCCAAAGAGAAACATTTGTTTCATCTGTAGTGGAGAAATATCCATCTGCTATTAGGTTGGCACAGAAAGCCAAGAATTTTGCAAAACTTTCCACTGGCTGGTTGTTGCTTGGGATCCAAGTGAAGAAAATATTTGAAAAAAAAAATCAATGGTCGATCACTTTTAAAAATGAAACTTTGACAAAAATTTATGTGGGGATTGGGTGGTTCAACAACTAAATGACATTTTGCTGTTATTGGATGAACGATGTTTGGGAGTATAAATAGAGTTCCAGCATGAGTGAACTGGCAAAGACGAATCGTGTATCTAAATAGCAAAATCATGGTTACCAGAGGCTGAGAAGAGTAGTGGAAAGTTGGGTGGAAAATGGAGATAGTTAATGGGTAGAAAATGCAGTTAGATACAATGAATTAGATCTAATATTTGAAAGCACAACCAGGTAACTGAAGTTAGCAATAGTTTGTTGTATATTTTCTAATAGCTCAGGGACTACAATTGGAATGTTTGTAACTCAAAGAAATGATGAATGCTTGAGGTTATGGAAACCCTATTTACCTTGATGTGATTAATACACATTGCATGCCTGTAGCAAAATATCTCATGTCCTCCATTAATATATACACTTACTATGTACTCATAAAAATATTTTCTTTTAAAAGAAGAAACTAAAAAACATACCAAAATTATTTGAAATAGTGACTATCATCAGATGAACTCTTAAGGTGGGAATGCTTTTTTATATTACCTTTTTTAGCTTACGTTAATTAGTAAACTATACAAGTTATTGTTTTGCTTCTGCATTCATTTTAAAATATGTAAATTAATTCACTTTTTAACTCCCTCAAAGGAACAAAAGTATGTATTAATTCTGATTAACATTTATATCACTTCCAGACTTCACCACTATGCAATATATCCAAGTTACAAAAATGCACGTGTATCCCTTAAATCTATACAAATAAAAAAATGAAAAATAAAGTTTGATCATCAAATTTTATGTTAAAGAGGGTACTTTAGAGACATTATTGGTTAGAACTATTTATTTTACAATAAGAAACCAAAGCCATGTAGATTAAATAACTTTGTCTGTATCACAGAGCAAGTCAGTGATTTTCCAGGTTCTTTCATTACATTGCATTAGTCTATAAAGAAAGAAGGCTCCCTCAGGCTCTACAGTCTGAATATAATCTGTACATTAGAATTCATTGAGCCAACATGGCTTTCTTATTTCTTTTTCGAAAAAGGGCAGGGTATAAAAAACAGACCAATGGACACTTAAGAATTGACATATAAAACAAAACAGATACACTACCAAACATGGAGATTTTGTGTAATTATTAGAGGAGCAAATAACTTTGCATATTGCAGTAGTCCTTGAGAACTTAGTGTACATTAAACACACTTTAATAGTTGAGATTCATAATGCCTATTTTGAATTATGAAGGCATTTCAGTATATGTATAGCACATTTTGTATATGCCTAAGTCATTAGGGAAAGAAAGACTACAGGGGAAAATTAAAATCTGGATAGGACAAATTTTGCAAACAACTTCTAGTACTTAGAAATAAAATGCAATTCAGTGATATGAATACATTTCTTAGGACTTCTGATACAAAAATATGTATTGATATAATTAAAATCAGTATGACAAATTGTTATGGCAATTCTAATATTTTGGCTTTTAGTAATTCAAGTTTCCCTTCTCCTTGACTGCAATTACAGATGGATTAATCATAATAGTAGTTAATTATTAATTCAAATAAAATATTTTTTTCTTTTGCAAATTATAACTAGGAATTTGTTTTAGGTCGTAAAGTCATTATATAAATCTTCTATTTCTTTGATGTAGGCAGTTTCAATATAGTATGCTTGTGATGTTTGTTGCTTATTAATCATCATTTTATAATGAAATGCAAAATATACTGTAGCCAAATTTGAAAAGTGGGAGTAGTAAAACACCCAAACTATTTTAATATTTTAATGCAATATTTAATTATTAAGTATTGACTTTATTAAATTGGTAAGTAGAACTCTAGGAAGTCATTGATTAAAACAACTCCTCCAATCAAAAGAGAACTAGAAAGTTTTACTTATATTCTCCTCACTGCTCCCTTTCCTTCTCCCTAAGACAAAGCTTGACATGACCCGTTTGTGTATGTGCGTGTGAGAGATAAAAATTTAAACTATTTTATTTCACACACACAAGTATGTGTGTAAGTACGAAAATACCCAAACTGTTCCTTGAAATTTTAAACAAAAACAAAATTTACAGAGTTAGAATATCAGTGTTTGGAAGAAAGATTCTTAAGACTGATTATGAATTTCTGGCCAGATATAAGCAAATAATGTTATTGTTGTAGGTGTTTATATAAATTTTGTTTGTTCTTTTGTGCAAATCTGGAAATATGCAGTTCTACATTTGTTTATTTTTACTATAAAAAATTTAAATCAAAATACTCTAGCATTATTCTATGCTGTTTATTCTGTTAAATCTCTTCCCTTGACTATCTTTTCTAGTGACAGGAAGGGTCATAGCAGAGGAGGGGGAAACTATTACTTGTCCCCTACATTCTTTATGATTGATCTCTACAATCAGTTGGAGATGACATAGAAACCTCGACCAGTACCCACTCCTGAGATTACAATAAATCATTTTATTTTAAAATTCTTACAAGTTAATTCTCCAACATCATAGTTTAAACCATGAAATTATTTTAGTCAAAGCTCATTTATGGAAAACAATGTTGCAGAAAACTAGAGGGGCAGCTAAATAGTCCAAAAGAAAAACATGAACATGTGACCAGCCCCGTGCCAACAGCAAATAAGCCAAGATATTTGATGCTGCCCCTTGGAAAATAGTTTCCAATTTCTATATATTAGCCATTCAAAGAAAGGTAGAGCAATAAAAACATGGAAAAGCAATGACAAAAAAGGATGAATTAATGTACTCTTTACTACAATAATTCATGTTCCTGAAACAATTTATTTAAAAAGGACACCTGGTGTAAATTTATTCCCACTGACAATTTTAAGATTCATTTGTCAAAGTTACGTGTGCTTGTTATAAGAATAACTTACATATGGTGTGTATTGATACTTTATTTTTGTAATATTCAGGTAACTTTCTCATCTTTACTTTTGCAGTAACTACCTTGATAATCACTATATATTTTCCTAGAGAAATAAAAGAATGTGGAAATGGCTCTGTACTGTGTACAATTCATGGAATAAAATTGATGGGAATGGTTTATGCCTTGTAAATAGCTGATCTGAAAATTTCTAATTAAAATAACATTGGCTTAAACATGGATGGTTGGAATAATTTATTAAATACCCTGGAATATTTGTGCTCTATATTTTCTATCTTTGCAGTCTTAAGCTATTCTAATGCTATTGGATGTTGCTGATAAATTAACGTGGTTTTATTATGGTAAAACTACAATACAGCACCAAAATAAAACTAATAAAATATTTTGTTTTTAATAGAAATTTATAGTATATGTAGTTTCGTGGCTGTTTCTCACATTTTTCACTCATTGATACATAACCCTTTGTTTAAAATACTCACAATTTGAAAAAAGATGAGGTTAGATATATAGAATGAAAAAAAAAGAAAAGTGGAGAAAAATGGGAGGAGTATAAATTTTTAAGGTAAGCTTTCACTATGAAATCAATAAAAAATGAAAAGTATGTAATAAACATAAGTCATACAAATCAGAGCAGTGAATGGTTAAGTAGCACCTTTCTTGCACCCCAGGTTGTTAGTAAAGCATTCACTGGGTAAAACTCACAAGCCACACACTCGTTCCAGTGCTGCAGGAGGTCTGGCAGGGTAAGATGAAAGGCTCTGGGAGAAGAGCGCGGCCCTCAAAGCTATGGAGCTTCTAAGCTTTAAGATTACAGAAGAACCTACCTTTTTCTCTAATAGCCATTTGATATGATAGAAACAAATCTGTCATATCTTGTTACCTTACCATCCCTTCCACTGGCATGATCAGGATTAGGGTCGAAGCCTTTCAGATGACCAGAATTGGTTGACTTTATTATTATGCTGAAGTTAGTTTATATGGTGTTTATGAGATGGTAATAACATGTTTTCCGACAGGCCAACAAGAAGAGCCCAGGTAGCTTGTTACTTCTGCTTTGGTCACATTGGTGAACAATAGATACTGTATTGTATACTATGTTCAATTTCAGTCAGAAGAAACAACCACTTCTCATTATATCCTGTTTTTGGAGGAATAGTAGGCCAGATCGCAAATCTAGGTTTGATTGGTATAGGCAAGTTTTAGAACTGACAAACATGAAGTTAAACATTTCTAGAAGTGGTAACTTTTTTTAAGTGGGTATTTTAAAGAAGAGCAGATATTTAAATCATGAAACAGTAGAAAATACTTGAGAAATCAAAAGTGTAGCTTACTGTAAAAAGCTAATTTTAAAATTTCTTAATCACTACTACATATATTAATAAAATGGTAAAACTTGTATTCAGTATTGTGATCAGAAAATCATAATTTTTGCTTTTCCTTCTAATACTAACAGGTTTATGACAAAAATTTAATTTGCAGCATGACGTTTACGAATATGATCCTTAATGATTCTGTGTAATAGAAATGAGTAAAGTGCATAAGAAGATGATGTACCTGATATTGACTTGTCATTTTTCCACTCATACAAGCCCTTTAAGTCCACGTGCTTTAATAATCATCTGTCAAAGCCTTTATTTGGCATGTCAGCTATTATGCTTTGAGTATTTAATAATAAAAGCAGGTTAAAAATAGTGCCTGCCCCCCTTTTTCCTCTTATCAAAAAATTTTTAAAAATTGGTTTAAAGTTGATAGTATTTTTATTTTATAAGGTATAATTAATTCTTAGTCTAATGGATTTCACTGGAAGACGATATTAACACCAAGACTCTCTACTTAGAAATTTAAAATTCAAGGGAAATATCATTACACCAAATACTATTTTTCACAGAATTTTGCCTAACACTGGACTATGCTTCATCAGGTGAAAGTGTGGCCAGGGAATAGAAATCAAGAGAGGGAGGGAAACAACTAGGGTAAGAACCATTTTACTTTGAAATAAGCCAAAAAAATACATATAAATAAAGATAATAGAGGTGAGTGATGTCTGTTAAGTCATGGGATCCCACAGAAACAAGAAAATAATTTAAACCTAAGAATCATCCATGACTTAACTGCACATACATCTACTACCAACTTATTGGTATAAAGCAAAATACACCAATAATATGAATCACAGTTGGTATTAATTTATTCAAAAATTTAACTTTGTGGCTTAAAACAGTCTTTTCTAACCCCAAATTTCTAACCTATATAGGAAAATCTTGGCCCATTAAACACTTGAGTCCATCTCTTTTAAATTATATTGTCAAAATGTTTACTAGGAGAAAGTATAAATTATTTAAAAATCATTTTCGTTAAAAGTTACTTTTATATGAAGTGCTCCATAGACCATAAAAACCATCCTAAAACCGAATTCACTGTGGATCAACATTTAGGCTGGACTCTGCTGGGGAAATCTTTTCCTCACATGTGAATGTGTTAACTGGCTGGAGGGATGATCTGCAAATAACTTATGTAGGATGGCTAGGAAAAGGTAGCTCTCTCAGTCCTGTCTCCCTTCTATGCAAAATTACAGCCTAATGAAGTTCTTTTGGTTGAATGCAGAGTCATCAGAATGAGTAAGTGCAGCCAAATAAGAGTACCAAGGCAGAAATATAATGCAAACATCAGCTGACATTACATTGACTATCTTAACATGGGTCAAATGAAGTGGACGAGCACTGCAAAGATGTGGCCCAAAGATCTCATTCAAACTACAGTCAACAATAATTTGTTGTACATTTAAAAATAACTAACAGAGTATAATAGGATTGTTTGTAACACAAAGAAAGGATAAGTCCTTGAGGTGACAGATACCCCATTTAACTTGATGTGATTATTATGCATTGTATGCCTGTATTAAAATATTGCATGCCTTCCATAAATATATGCACCTATTGTGTACCCACAAAAGATGAAAATTTAAAAAAAGATGTAGCCCAAAGTGCATGCATAAGGGAGGGTCATTAACTAGGGATAAGAGTGCTGCCAATACCATGAACAGCTTGTGAACTTCATATTCTTGCTATTTCCAAATACATCTTTTTTTCTTAAGTCGACAATTACCAAGTCTACCTAATGCCCCCCTCTGCTAAAATATGCCTTTAAAATTATTTCTAATCAAGTTCATTGAAGTGTAATTAAAATTAATCCACTCTGAGTGTATGGTTGCATGAATTTAAAAAAATATATGCACTCATGTAACCACTACCTGATCACTTAGAACATTCCCATAATCCCAAAAGTGTCATTCATGACTCTGCAGAAAAGACTAATGCTTTCTATCAGGCAACCTTAAAATGATTTTACCCTTTTAAATAGCCTTTAAAAAAAAAAAAAAAAAAACAACAACAACAACAACAACAACAAAAAACAGTTTTAGTTTCACAATGAAATTGAGCAGTAAGTACAGGGAGTTCTCACATATCCCCTGCCCCCAAATAAGAGTAGCCTCTTCCATTATCAGTATCCCCCACCACTGTGGTACGTTTATTATGATTGATGCACCTAACCTGACACATCATTATCATCCAAATTCAGGGTTTACATAAGGGTTCACTCTTGTATATATATTATATGGCTTTTGACAAATGTATAGTGAGATGTATCTACCATTGAAGTATCATTTAGAGTAGTTTAACTGCCATAAAACTCTGTGTTCTGCTTATTCATCTCTTGTTATTCATTTCTTCCATTGTTTATTTTTCTGTTCCTCCAATGAAGGAAATCTTGTTTGTCTCCAAGTTTTGACAATTAAAAATAAAACTGTGGCAGGGTGTGGTGACTCAACCTGTAATCCCAGCACTTTGGGAGGCCAAGGTGGGCAGATCACTTGAGCTCAGGAGTTCGAGAGCAGCCTGGCAAAACCCTGTGACTAAAAAAAAAATATGAAAATTAGCCGGGCATGGTGGTGCACACCTGTAGTCCTAGCTACTTGGGAGGCTGAGGTGGGAGGATCTCTTGAGCTCAGGAGGTCGAGGCTGCAGTGAGCTGAGATTGCACCACCACACTTCAGTCTAGGTGACAGAGTGAGATCCTGTCTCAAAACGTAAAATAAAATATAATAAAACTGGTATAAACATTCATATGTAGGTTTTTGTATGGATTTGGTATGATTTTTATTGTTGAAGATTAGTTTTTATGTTGTAGAGTTTTATATATATATGAATCATTTAATTTGTGTGCTTATGTGTTTGGCTTCTTTTCCTCAGCATAATATTTTAAGATTCATCTATGCATCAGTTGCATATATCAGGAGGTTTTTTTCTTACAGTTTAGTAATATTCCATTACATGAATGTAGTATAATTTCTTTATCTCTTCAGCTGTTAATGAACATTTAGGGTGTTCAGTTTGGGGATATTTGAAATGTTACAAAAATTTGGAACAGATCTTATGATAGATACATTTTTATTTTTGTTATCAGAATGATATTACTGAGTCATGTGATATTTTTATTTTTAACATTATATAAAACTGTTTTAAATAGAACAGTTGTTTTCCAAAGTAGCTGTGCTATTTTTTATACCTTCACTCAAAGTATATAAAAGTTTCCTGTTACTGTACATAATCTCCAACAGAAAGGACTTATGGTAAATCTTTAACAAATTTTAGTCACTCTACTCCCTGTTGGTGGTATCTTTTTATGGTGTTTTTGAAAGAAATTGACTTTTATTGAGGTATGATTTACATATAATTAAATGACCATATTAAGAGTAGAATTTGATAAGTTTTGCTAACTGTACATATCAATGTTTAACCACCACAATTAAAAATTATATCATTTTTATCTTCTCAAAATGTTCCTTTATACTCTTCTGTAGGCAATCTTCCCCAGTCGTCAACACAGACACCAATGGATCTGAATTCAGTCATTGTCAACTGGTGTTCTGCCTGTCCTAGATGTCATGTAAGTGGATTCGAATAACTGTGCTCTTGTGTCTGACTCCTTTTGTTCAGCGTGGTGCTTTTGAGATTTATCTATGTCATTTGGGGTATCAGTAATTCATATCTTTTATTTCCAACTAGGGTGGTGTGATTATACCACAATGTCTTTTGCAAATTAGTTGTTTCATTTTATATATTTTATATGTATCAGCAGTTTATAAGTTATAAATAACTTTTCTTTATAAATTACCCAGTTTCAGGTAGTTCTTTGGTGGTGTTTTCCTGTTGCTCTATGTTCTAACACCTGATATTGTTGGTCTTATTTTTAGCCATTTTAGTACTAGATGCTCCTCAACTCACGATGGGTTTATGCCCCAATAAGCCCATTGTTAAGTTGAAAATATCACAAGTTGAAAATGCATTTTTAATGCACCTTAACTATCAAACATCATAGTTTAGCCTAGCCTACCTTAAACAGGCTCACAACACTTACATTATTCTACAATTGAGCAAAATCATCTGGCAACATAGCAAACTGTAGAGTATCTCTTGTTTACCCTGGTGATCTTGTGGCTGACTGGAAGCCTTAGCTCCCTGCCACTGCCCAACACCGCAAGAGGGTATTCTACTGCTTTCTACTGAATGTGTATTGCTTTTGCACCATTTTAAAGTAAAAAAAAAAAGTTACATGTCAAGTCATCAAAAGTTGTTTTGATGGGATTTTCTGTTTGCATAGTAATATTTCACTTTAGTTGTAATTTCTGTATACCTGACAGCTAATTATATTGTGAATGTTTACATTTATTTACTTGACGTTTCATACCTTCTTTTATGAAATTGTTGTTCACATTTTTTGTCCAGTTTCTAAACCACAGTTTATCATTATTAATATGTTTTTTCTTTTATAAAATTTGAATATATAAGTCCCATATAAGGTCAACTTATTTTTTTTTCTTGCATGGCTAGTGCTATACAAGATGATAAAGATATACGCCTACATTTTCTTTCATTAAGTTTGTATTTCAGCTCATATGTTAAATCTATAATCCATTTTGAGTTAATTTTGTAGGTGGGGTGAGGTAAGAATAGATACACAACTTTTAGGTTGATAATTCAGTTGTCCTAGCACTAGTTTATTGAAGATAATTCTTTCCCCATTAAATGTCCTTGAACTTTTTCTAAAAAGCAATTGACTATATGTGTTTGCGTGTTGATATGGTTTGAGTCTGTGTCCCCACCCAAAGCATGTCAAATTGAAATCCCCAGTGTTGGAGGTGGGGCCTGGTGGGGAGTGATTGGTTCATGGGGACAAATTTTCCCTTTGGTATTGTTTTTATGACAGTGGGTGAGTTATGAGATCTGGTTGTTTAAAAGTGCGTAATACCTGCCCACTCTCTCTTACTCCTGCTTTGGCTATGTAAGACATGACTGCTTGCCCTTCGCCTTCCATCATGATTGAAAGTTTCCTGAGGTCTCCCCAGTCATGCTTCCCGTACAGCTTGTGAAACTGTGAATAAATGAAATTTCCTTTCTTTATAAATTACCCAGTTTCAGGTAGTTCTTTATAGTAGTGAGGGAATGGACTAATACAGTTATATCCTGTTCCATCTTTTTCCTAATGCTTTGCTGCATTGTCTTATAACACAGCTTTATAATCTTGAAATCATATCCTGTAAGCCCTCAAAATCTGCTATTGAAGGTCCTTTGTATTTCCATATAAATTTGACAATTATCTGGTTGATTTTCTCAAAAGTTCTTTTGGCTTCCAAAATTTGAAAGCAGCCTAAGTGTTATCAAGAGTTGAATGGATAAATAAAATGCAGTACAAATACACAATGGAGTACTATTCGGCAGTAGAAAGAATGAAATCCTGTCATTTGCAACAACGTGGATGGAACTGGAGGTCATTATGTTAAGTGAAATAAGCCATACACAGAAAGATGAACTTCATATATTCTCACTTATTTGTGAGAGTTAAAAATTAAAACAATTGAACTCATGGAGATGGAGAATAGAATGATGGTTACCAGACGCTTGGAAGGATAGTGGGAGTGAGGAATGTGAATGGTTAATGGGTACAAAAATACAGTTTGGTAGGGTTAATACCTGTTGATACAACAACATGGTAACTACAGCCAACAATAATTTATTGTACATTTAAAAATAACCAAAATAGTATAATTGAAATATTTGTAACACAAGGAAAGGATAAGTACCTGAGGTGACAGGTACCCCATTTACCCTGATGTGATATTACACATTGTATGTCTGTATCAAAATATCTCAGGTACTGATAAATGCATATACCTACTATGTACCCAAAAAATCAAAAACAACATAAAATTAAACAACATAAAATTTCTGCTGGCTTCTGTTGTTTCCTGGCAATCTTTGTCTTCCTTGGCTTGTCAACTCGTGCCTCCAATCTCATCCTCCTTTCTTCATGCGGTGTCTTTCCTCTCTGTGCTGGTGTCTCTGCATTCAAATTTGTTTCTTTTTATCAGGTCGAACCCTACTCTAGCATGACCATATTTTAACTTGATTACATCTGCAAAAACCCTATTTCCGAATAAGATCACACTCACAAGTTTCAGGTAGACATGAATTTGGAGGAGAATATTTAACCCAGTACAGTACTATTTTAACAGATGTGTCTTTATATCTCATTTTGTAATTGTTCATTATCATTATATTGAAGTACATAAGACTGTCATATATTTACAACATACCTGTAATCTTACTACATTTACTTATGAGTTGTAAGATATATTTTGTGGATTATTTAAAATTGTGTATACAAATTATTATGCCATTTGCAAACACATATGTATTGTTTTGACTTATTTTTTTCTTACCTTCTTCCACTGCCCAAGTCTTTTACTGCAGTGCTGAATAAAAGTGCTAAACATGGACATTATTGCCTTGTTTCTGATCTTAAGTAGGATGAGTTTTTTCACCATAAAATATGTTAACCATAAGGTTTTTTTTTTTTTTTTTTTTTTTTTTTTTTTTTTTTGCAAATACATTTTATCAGGCTAAGAAAGTAATGCATTCAGCCTCCAATGATGGCTTGTTTCCTTTTTGTTGTTGTTTGTTTGTTTGTTTGTTTTTCGCCTATTTTAACTTGTTTCTTTATTGCTAAGTCTTCGGTTCTTCTCAATGCACTTCATTTTTTTGCTTGTTTCGCCTGGGATTTCTCATGTAGTTGCATTGAGAAAGTGCCTGGACTGGCTGTCGTTACAAGCTCAACTGGAACATGGAGACAACTGTGCCTTTCTCTTTGTTACATGGTGTGATGGTTAATATTGAGTGTCAACTTGATTGGATTGAAGGATGCAAAGTATTGTTCCTGGGTGTGTGTGTGAGGGTGTTGCCAAAGGAGATTAACATTTGAGTCAGTGGACTGGGTAAGACAGACCCACCCTCAATCTGGGTGGACACCATCTATCAGCTGCCAGTAACGGCCAGAATAAAAGCAGGCAGAAGAATGCGAAAAGACTAGACTGGTTTAGTCTTTTGGCCTACATCTTTATCCTGCACTGGATGCTTCCTGCCCTCGAACATCAGACTGCAAGTTCTTCAGCTTTGGGATTCGGACTGGCTTCCTTGCTCCTCAGCTTCAGCCTATTGCGAGACCTCACCTTGTGATCGTGTGAGTCAATACTCCTTAATCAACTCATATATCTATATGTACATCTATCTTATTAGTTCTGTCCTTCTATAAAACCCTAATACACACGGTCTTAGGGTATCTCACACAGTCTCTCCAGCAGGTGTAACTGGACATCTTTCATAGCTGCTCAATACTCCCAAGATCTCAAAATTAAAAATCAACAGCATTTCTTAAAGTGTAGGTCCAGAATTACCTCACCATTCTTTGTGGGCAAAAACTACACAGGATCTGGAAGGCTGGCTCCTTTGGGGCCATCTTTGGAGACAAACTATCAGACTTCTTGCTGGTGTACATTAAGTTGGTAATACTTTATGTGCTTTTGTTAGCTAATTATAGAATATGGATTTCAGATAACATCCTTCAAGTGTGATCTAACAGCTCTAGGTTGTAGATTGCAATTAACTTTTCTACCTATACATGTGCCACTGCTTACTTTGAACTATTTTAAAGTAAACTGCGGAAGATGTAACATCATAGATTTATACTTTCATTAATTTTGTTTTATATATTAGCATTAAATAGTAAAATAATAATGCTAAAACACTAAAAGAAAGATTTCTAAAGAATATTAAATTAGTTGCATTTATATAAAAAAAATGTACATTTGAAAGTTATATACCAAGCCCCAAATAAAAAATAGAAGAAAAACTGAAGAATGAATTAAAAATACTAAAGTTAACACTAATAGAAAAAAACATGAATAAGAAAGAAAAATATGACTAATTTAAAAACAATGTTATTTATATAAAAGCAAAGCAAACTGACAAAAATACGAGTAAACATTTCTGACTCAAAACTCTGGACCTAGCCTTGAACTACAGAGTGGTTTCTACTGGTGTTTGCCTTTAGAAAATCTGTGCAAAATAGATACAGTGACTCATCAAAGATTCTTTTCCTATGGGCATAATTGATTTATATTGAAATAAGTATAAGAAAAATTGTATAGATAAACAAGATAACATAACTGATGAATATCACTTGCAGGAGTAAAATACGCTACAATATGTTGTAAAGTCATGTCTATATTATTTAGAGGCAATTATCCATTTGTGATGAAATCTTCCATAAATATGTCAGTCCATAATCAGCCCTTCCTTCTTCCTGTTATGGTAGCTGCTATTTCTGAGCCCTTACTTTGGATTATTAGCCATCTTTTACTGCTACTCCTTTATTATTTTTCTATGGAAAATTTTCATGAACATTCTAAATTCCCTTATGACTAGAAACTAAGCCTTCTATCTTTTGCATCTCCCATATTTCAAACTGTGGAAACATATATTAAGGCTATAAATGTTTGTTAAATTAAGCAGAATTAAATATTTTTGTTACCCTGAATTTGATAGTATATTTTTCATTAGCTTTCAATTAGAAGTCAGCAATAAAAAAAGATCTGTAAGATAATTTGAACATATAATGTTACACCATGTTCTTCAGAGTCATCTGATAGTGTATACACGCACAAGCACATATGTGCACACACACACATACACCCCCCATATACAGAGCTTTTATATTGAAGAACAAGGAAATACTCTATGCATTACTTAACGAAATGATATATTGTGCTCTTTTTAAAATACTCTCTACAAAATGGACTGTGTTTTGGAATTCAATCCCAGCTCCAGCAACTGTGTAAATGTAGAGGTTGAGCTGGAGAGAGCACGTAAGTCATCTAGGCATAGTAGTTAGCTTTGGAAGAGCAAAGATGCGTATCTAAGCATCACTGTATCCTTAGCAGTTACCAGGGACATTACTGAAAGAGGAGTCTAGCTGACTAGGAGCTAACCATCAATTGCATTCAAGGGGCTGTTTGGATGTTTGTAAACATTATTAAACTTTTTTATCCACAGTATTCATACAATTTTTGACTATCACTCTAAATTAACAAAGATATTTATTTAGTGGGAAAATCTACCTGGAAAAAAAAATTCTTAATTCTTGTGACTTATGTAAAAGTTTTCTATAATAGGACTTCAAATACCTTTTTATCTCCGAATGAAAAAGGAAACAAAAACCCAGACATTCCTATTAATAATAAATCTTTTTTGTAAAAAATTTAAGCATGGGAGGCCAAGAAAGAAGACTCCAAGTGAAGCAAAAAACACTTACAAGGCAAATGTAGAGTAACATTTTAACTTACAATTGTTTTAAACAAGAAGTTACATTTTACGAGGACCAAAGTCAAACCTACACAGTCATTAAAGAAGTGCCATGATAGTTTCATGATTCCAGTAGCAACTGGAGAACTAAGGTCAAAAAGGAAACCTCTTGCAAACAGTGAAGTTTTAAAGTTCAGCATGAAATAGTTGCAATACCTTGCCCTGGGCCACATGAAGGAAACACCTAGTAAAAGCCAAACTTAGTTCACATGAAGCCAGAACATTAGCATTATTGAATACGGCCTTACTCTTGCTGTAGAAAATTATCATTTGCTGTTGTACTGCTAGCTTCTATAGAGTACCTTCCATTTGCTCTTCACCAATAGCTTGAGCATAAATTCATTTTTTGTCCTAGAAGTAAAAATCTGCATTGTTTACTAGCAGATCTCTTTGGTTGCTGAGGGCAGTTAAAAGTCCTTGATTGTGTATGTGCGTGTGTGTGTGTGTGTGTGTGTACGTGTGCGTGTGTGTATTTATGGTTTATGTTTTAACCAGACTGTCAAAATATTGCTGTTGGGGTGAGAATCCAGATTTTGAAGAAATATTATAGTTTTGTATTTATGTTTACTTATGTTTTAGATAAATGTGGAGAGGAAAGAATGGTCAAAATATTGGCCTCTCTGGCACTTTTCCCTCACTGTATTGTTCTGCAACTCTCAGGACATTTTAACCTTTCGATTTGATCTTATTTTGTTTTGAATGGATAGCATGGTACAGGTAAGCCATAAATTGCATTATTGCACACTAAATAATTTTAAAAAGCATGGTGGAAACTAACAATTGCAAGAACTATTATTTATCCTAATTGATCCCAGCTGAGCTTGGAAGGGAGTCTGGCCTGAGAGCCTTCAAAGGCTTGCCAAAAGGCTGTCAGGTTTGATAACTCACACCACGCTGAACTTGGCTCAGTGAGGTCAGTTACAGAGTGAACACTAAGCTGCCCCCGATATCCAAGCCTGCTTAAAAATGCAGAAACACTGCCAGCTGACTCGAAAGCCACTAGATTTTCAACTTTGTTTTAAGAAGCTCATGTTTTCTTGGAACTGGGGATGGGCCCGTAAGCAAAGAGAAGACGGTCCCATGTGGAGCTACAGAGCAGCTGTAGTTGTCCTGTGTGCTGGGAGGCATCTGTTTTTGTTAAAACATGGTTTACACATTGGCCTAAAGTTTTAGGATGGACTAGAGATATTAAAAAAAAAAAAAAAAACACTTTAAATTATGCTTATTTGATTGAATAACTAAATGCATCCAGGAATTTGTATTTTATTGTTTTATATAATGATTTTCACATACAATTCATTTACAGATTATACAAAGAATTTTGTTGTTTTACATTATCAAAACTTCAGCTGAATAATCTTAAGCACTAGAGTAATTTGTAACATTAAGTTGTAAGCACAGTGAAGAAAAGAAAACAATATTTTTCTCTTCATTGTTACAGCCTCCTTGCCTAACAAAATCCCTGGGCTCACAATGGGATATCAAGAAATATTTGTTGGTGAATGAATAATGAAAAAATAATCGCATGAATGAAGAAACTGGCCAATCTATTTTAAGGCTGTTCTTTCCTCTTAGTTTAATAAACTTCCTCACTGTTGTCACTTTTTAAGACATTTTGGTAGGAATACACTGTTTAAACCATATACTTACAGCATTCTCTTCAAATTCTAATAGCAGCTTTCTGAAACTTTCGTATCATTGATAGACAATATTTTTAAAGGAGCCTAGAAATTGGCAAGAGAATTTTATAATGAAAGGTCTTTTTCCTCTCCATTTTCTAATTTATGAATATATGTAGTAGCTTCTTTATATGTTTAACTTCATATCAGAAACATGGCCTAAACAGCATAATGGATTAAAGATGGCCACAAATTATTTGCCCCTTTTCATTAAAAGAAGGGGTTTCTATTCCCCTTGAATGTGGACAGACCCAAAGACTGACTTTGACCAATATAATGGTCAGAAGTGACGTTGTGTACCTCTCAAGGTTGGGCCTAAAGATGCTTGCAGCTTCTTGTGTCACCTATGTTGGTACACTCCCTTTTGGAAGCCAGATGTCATGTAAGAAATCCAGGTGACCACCATTTTGTGAGGAAGCCCAATTTTCCCAGATGGCGAGGAAGAGAACACCTGAAGGAGTACATGGGCTCCAGACATGTGAGTGAACTTTTTGTACCTTCCAGTGCAGCAAAGAGAGAGAGTGAATGGTGCTAACACTACAGGGCGCAGCTGTCGAACTGATTGCTTCCTATGTTCCTGACACATTGGAACATTAGGAAATAGAGATGTTGTCTTAAGCCAGTAAGTTTTGAGGCACTTTGTATTCACAGCAGCATATATAGAAACATGCATTTTCTTTATTAAACATAAGTTTGAAACATGCCAAATATGCTTGTAACATATTTGGAAGAAAATAATAAGTAATTCCATGTTACAGTAAAACTTCTTTTTTCAGTGTGAGTGTGATCCCCTGGGGATAAATAATTCATTGCAATATGAATTTATAATATTAAATTTTCACACCTACTTAAAAATCAAACTGATTGAAGCTTTATTATATCATGACAACACTTAATACTAACAAATCTAACTTTAGAAATACAGTTTTTAAATTTAGTTTTTTACTATAGTTTATTTCATAATGTATAAAAAACATGAATATAGTCACATCAGATTTTAATTTATTACATTCTCTTTACCATAAACAGATATCATATGTCAAGGTCACATGTAGCTTTCTGTGGGATTTTACTTAGTAGACCCATTAAGCAAAATGCTTTCCTTTATTTGTTATAAAATTCATTAAGTGATGAATTTCTTCATTTATTATTTCAATAATACTTAACAGTTCAAGCTGGGTTTAGGTCTGAACTTTTTATCAATATAAACAATTTGCTTGAAATAGCCGTGCTGACATATATTGATCATCTTAGGATCATCGCTTATCTAGTTTAAGAAAAGATAATCCTTTGATCAGTTTACTCACATTTAGCCATTTTGCAAACATTAGAGTTATGTAAGATGCTCAAGAAGATATGATGAATTTCACATATTGATTATTTAACTCTCCTTCAAATACACTATTGGACCAAATATGTGGACACATTTTTTAAGTACTAGTAAAACAAGTGAAGTGTTAGTAAGTGACATGCACCCCTGTCCACCTCTCCCCGCTGCCACACAACAATTGAAAACCACTTTTTTTTGTGACTTGGTATGAAATGATTCAATAGACTTAGCAACTGTTCATGTGGATAGACTGGGCTGAAGCTATAAGAAATGTTATACTTCACCGTGCTCTCTTCCTTTTTGTATTAGTTAGGCTAAGAGTTTAAGCATAAGATGATCCCAAATATAAGTGGAAT
The DNA here is from genome assembly GCF_000951045.1 of Mandrillus leucophaeus. Taxonomy (NCBI): domain Eukaryota; kingdom Metazoa; phylum Chordata; class Mammalia; order Primates; family Cercopithecidae; genus Mandrillus; species Mandrillus leucophaeus. Next base: position 947,485 of record NW_012108630.1, read on the forward strand.
TAACATGATAGAAGTTCATTTTTTCTCTCTTTTTAAAATGTCAAGCAGTCAATACAGCCCCACTCTGCAAAGTCAAAAGTTTTCTCTACTTGTCTATATGGTGACTCTGCTACTTCCCGAGATGCTGTACTGCCCCTTCAGGGTTCAATATGAACAAGTGAGAAGAGGAAGAGGAAAAAAGGATGGCACACCTTATCAAAGGGCATCTCCTGGAATGCATTTCCATACCCATTACCCACTTCATTATGCAAATGGGAGTCACTTGGCCATGCCCAAGTGCAAAGAGGGTTTGGAAAGTATTTTTTATTTCCCTGTATCTGTGTGTAGAGCTAAAAAATTTTATTACTATGGAGGAAGGGGGTATGGAAATTTACAGACAGCTCATTGTCTCTCACTTCTTTTTTTTTTTTTTTAAATCACTTATTCAATTCTTTATGATCATTTAGTAGAAAACTAGCATTTTCTGCCTTCGTGGTTGTTTTAGTCAGTTTGGACTGCTATGACAAAATGCCATAGACTGGGTGACCTATAAATACTAGGAATTTATTTGTCACAGTTCTGGAGGATGGAAGTTCAAGATTAGAATGCCAGCATTGTTGGGTTTTGGTGAAGGCCTTCTTCTGGATTGCAGACAGCCAGCTTGTTGCTATCTCCTGACAGGGTAGAAGGGAAGAACTCTGGTATCTTCAGCCCCATATAAAGGCACTCATTCCTTTCGTGACAGTTGCTACCTTTATAACCCAATCACCTCCCTAAATCCCATCACATTTAGGAATTAGGTTTCAACATATACATTTGGGGGAGGACATAAACATTCTGACCATGATAATATAGGACACTAATAGTCTGTAGATAATGTTCCAAGCTCTGTCTTCCTGCCTTCATTCTCATATAAATTGATATAAATAGATTTTTAAAATGCTTAACTTATCCTTAAACCAGCAAAGGATGCTGTAGTCTGTGAGATGATATTACAGAGAAACAGGTTAGTATGTGTTTTGAAAGATTATTTAGAACTACATAATGTTAAATAGAGAAGCCAATGGTGAAAATACAGACACTGTATTATACAAGCGGTAGGTAGTTTCTCATTACAAATGATCTTTACCTTTTGTCAATTATACCTTGTAGTAAATATGTAAAGAAGATCCTAATAAATAACCTCATCTAATATTATCAGGAATTAGTCACCTTTCTATTTTTCTTTGTGGTCTATATCGTTCCCCCCCTCCCACCCTTTCTCTTCTGTATCATCTGTCTCTAGTGAAAGTACCAGGAAAAAGGGTAACCCAGCATAGCAGAAATCTTTTAACCATACTTATCTTTCTTCAAGAGGAATACTATGAAAAAAAAATGTGTTCTATCTCCACCTCAATGAGTGCTATAACTGTGGGAGTAAGGATAGAACCCTGTCTTCCACCCTCTTCCTGGAGTAAGGAGGTAGCACCCCCCACCATGGAGGTCGTGGGTGGAACTCACATCCACCCACCTTCTGCAGGAATGAGATGACCTTCCTTCCCCATAGAGACTATGACCCCTCTGACTTTCTCCCTTCTTCTGCAGTAACTGGGATGTACCTCTCCCCAGTGGAGCTTATGTGCACAACTCAGACTTCCATCTCCCTCTTCCATGGTATTGAGGCAGTCTCACCACCTCTGCAAAGATATGGGCAGAAGCCCGTTATCCACCCCATCCCAGTATCAGGAGGCACCGCTACCTACTGAAGCCTGTGGGTGCTACTCTGCCATTCATTTCTGACCAGCATTAATGTGTAAGTGCCATTTCCCTATGGACATGTGCCTAGAACTCTGAATCCCACCATCCTCTGTGGCACTGAAGTAATTTTCCTTTCTCTCCCCAGTCCATGATGAGAAGACTGCGGGGCAGAGTCCTGTCACCTGAGTCACATACAGCTGTGACTGGGGGATCTCGGACTCCAATGCAGGGGATTTAGAAACCAAATTGAAATTTGAACAGTAGCTCACAAAAGTGAACTAGAAGATGTATTTTGAAACTAAACACGTTGAATACCCACTTAAATAAAAGATCAAAGTAATAACTTTAGTCTTATCATAATACATAATTGTATTTTTTCTTATTTTCTAATAAGGAATACTACCTTTATTTTTAATATTTTGGTTTCACTTTTTCTTGTTAATTTTGTTTCTTCAAATGTTATAAATACTTCTTTAATGTTTAAACCTCATGCAACACTCTGAATCCAATTGATGCACATATTTTAATGTTAGAGCTGTTTTCCTATATTTACACAAATAGGTAATTTTCTATAAAGTATAGATCACTTCTAAGGAATATGTTTTCCTTTTTCAAAAATACTTTAAATCACTTTAAATCTACAGACACTAAAAGTAATCATGCTTTCTGAAATAATTTTAAATCCTGGTATCTGAGAAACAAAAACCTTGAGATGTAATCAGTACTAATTTAGAAGTAAAATAATTTATTTTGATAATAATTGTTATCAAAAATAACCACACTCTTTACGAAAGGATTAGATTTCTTATGCTCTATTTAAGGACTCTTTTTAATAGAATGTTTGTCTCCAGCTTAAGGAATCTCAGAGGTAACTTGAAACAAGTAATGAACTTCATATTATCTGTTCTTTTTTATAGACATCTGGAATGAAAATTTCAACATATGCTTGCATGTTTGTGTGTATGAATGTCAGTATCCCGTTTTCATTTGGTAAATGTAGCAGCCCAAAATACACCTGTGATTTTGATAAGTGTTTTAGCAGAAGCATTTCTAGTTGTAAAACCTAGACAATTTTCACCTAGCCAATATTGGTTCATTACCTATAATCTGATTTTTTTTAGAAAAATATATTAATTTCAATTCAGTTATCAATATTATATATTTTGATTACACCTTCCAGGATCAATATGAATATTTACAGAGAATGTATATTAATATTATGTAATCAAATAGAAAAAATAAGTACTATTACTCCTTTTCTTGACCACATTTTGTGTGGAATATTTTCCATGTCTCATCCGCAACTGAAAGTGCATTGTCTCTGATAGATAAAATTCTCACTGCCATTTTGATGGAGGCCCTTTTTCTACTTAAGTAAGGAAGAGGTGTTAAAGATTAATTACTCACAGCTGCCAATTTCAGGCAACTTGTCTTCCACCACCCACTTTTTAAATAATGTTTATCATAATGTGTATTCTCTCCATCCGTAAAGCCATCAACCTGTAACCTCCTAACATTCTCATTTTCTCAGTACTTGCTTCGTAACTTTTCTCCACTCCAATCTTACTATGAACTCCATCATTTAAGTAGATGGTCCTCTTAGCACTCTGGCTCAGAGTCCCTCAACTCCTGTGAGCCCAAGGACTCTTCATTTCATCTGTCACTCACTAGCATAAATATAACCCTGATCAAAATCATCACATTTGTTTTCTCATTCTCTGCAATTTTGAATGCTGACATTTCCTCTCCTTGAAAATGAGGGATTACAAGAAGAGCAGTTCTTTTTAACTTGCATCGTCTCTCCCACTTCCATAACTCCAGCAAGCCTGTTTTTTTCTAAATCCTAACATCTATTATTCTGTTATTCTCTAACTCAAAGCCTAATTCTGCTTTCATTTTTCTTCATTGCCAGCTAGGATGCCAGAGGCATCTATGTCTTCTGCTGCCCATAGCAACCGAGACACTGATACTCTGGCCACACCACTGTGACTGCATTGACATTTATTTGTTACCTCTGCTGTCTGGTGTAATTACATCTGCTCTCCAAATAGAAGTTGTTGATTTAAAACATTTTCAAAAATACGCTGACTGCATCCAATTCAGGTTAATGTTATTCTGGTCATTCCTCACTTGTGTGTTTCTTTTTTTTTTTCCCTGATAATGATTCAAATGTTTGAATCATTATCACGTTTCTTTCAGCAGGTGTTCCAAAGGTATCTCAACTAACTGTCAATTTCCCTATTCCGAGATGAGCCAATATACTCCAACTTCAGGAATCGTGATTCATATTACAAGAAGTATTGTACCTCCATAGATCCATATCATAATTAAGTATTGAGAGACCTGCCATAAGCCAGGTGCTGGAGATAGAAGGATATTAAGTCAAAGATGGTTTGTTACGAATTTCATTTCTGGAAGAAGAAACACATAAAACAATAATTTTGATTTAGGATGTTAAGGATTACACCTGTGATTCTTCTTTATCTCCCAATATTTTTTTCTTTACAAATTTCTACTTTTTGCTTCCTACCTAGGAGGAACAAATGTCTCTCTTCTTTCCAGTGCTGTCTCCTTATTGCATGTCATTGCCACAAAAATGCTCCACTATTTTAATCCCCTGCTAAGGTCTCTCATCCTCCACTGAATCTTTTCCTTCAGTCTGCAAACATTATTAAGCCTTAAAATGAAAATTGTCTTCCCTGGGTCTAGTTATTTCTTGACAAATTTTAAATAATTTTCTTTATTCAGCATAATTTGCTCATTTTATACTTAAAAATCAGCTTCTATCCTACCACTTACTGAAGCTTGGTTTATGAATTACCAATTCAATTGTCTTTATTCATTCTTCATCTTCTTTGAATATTTTGCTTCATGGAATTATTTTTAGCTCTCATTTTTATTGCTCCTGGCAGGAAAAATCTACTCGTGTTTCACATATGAGGTTTAGTGCTTTTTTTTTTTTTTTTTTTTTTTTTTTGATGGAGTCTTGCTCTGTCACCCAAGCTAGGTGCAGTGGCACAATCTCGGCTCACTACAACCTCCACCTCCTGGGTTTAAGCGATTCTCCTGCCTCAGCTTCCTGAGTAGCTGGGATTACAGGTGTGTAATTTTTGTTTGTTTGTTTGTTTGTTTGTTTTGGTAGAGACAGGGTTTCACCATGTTGGTCTGGCTGATCTTGAACTCCTGACCTCGTGATCCTCCTGCCTCGGCCTCCCAAAGTTCTGGGATTACAGATGTGAACCACCGCACCCGGCCTTAGTGCTTTTCTTCTGTGAAAATCCTGGCACCTCCTTCCTCTCAGAATTAATAGGTCTGATTTCACTTACTGTTTGTGCATACTGCTATCATAGTTAATTCACAATTATTTAGATTCCAGAAAAAAAAAATCAATAGTATAAGCAAACAAGTTGAGAAATAATTTTTTGAGTACAATACATTGTTGGAATTTATATTTAAGTTATAAGGTATAACAAGGTGAATCTGGGAAACAGAGGTGAATGATAGGTTACTGCCTAATAGTAAGAGTCCTAGAAAGCCACACTAAGCCTTCTGGGGTCTTATCTTATTTGGAATTCTCTATATTGAAGGTACCAGCGCCATTTGTCCTTTGGCTTTTCGGCAGAGTATTTTTGAAAGAAGCAAAAATTGACTGAACAGAGTTTTTGATCAAATGTTAAAGAAGCAACTTCTGGGATATTTGGCATTTTTAGTAAGTTTACTATTTATTTCACCAGATTCTGATCAAATTTTCTAGTAACATTGAGCTGGATTGTCGAACATATTTATCTCTACCGTGTGTGTGTGTGTGTGTGTGTGTGTGTGTGTGGTTGTGCATGTATCTTAGATAGCTGGAACCGATTTTAATAACCTTCTGAACTTTCTACATTTAAAACTTCCGTTAAATGAAACTAACTTGATGAGAAAAGTTTGTTATCAGATTGATAAGGCGTCTCCTGAAGCTTCATCCTTAGGAAATCGGGGCTTCAGAGATTACTTCTCGTTGGGCTCCTTCTCCAGGGGTAGATGCCTAAAGAAAGGAAGAAAATTTCTTTTCAGCATCCTTTATTGTAGCACTTTTATAACGCTAACAGCAACACACGTAGAATACGCCTAGTGGAAATTTCAGGTAGATTGCTAATTATACACCAGCTTTATTGAATGAATGATAATCAATTCTTAATTTATTTTACTTTTGCTTAATAGGTTTTAGAGCAGAGTTTCTTCAGACTAGATTGAAAGTAATCTTTCCATTCCCTATACCACAAATGTGGTTATTCACCTAACTCGGGAGAGAAATTATAGAATTATAGTTTGTTCTCTGACACCAAAGTTACACTGTTTACTAAAATGATCTTTTATGGTCTGCGGGAAGCTTTTATTTAATTTCATACAATGAGATGTTATAAAGATTTAAGTCATCCTTAACTGCAACCTATCTGGGCAACAGTCTGTCCTATATTCTCAATTGCTGAAGACTACTGGGAAGCAAAATGAAAGTTTGCTCTGGCCAAATCAGTAAAATAATGCTATGAAATACTTTTAGATTAAGTCAATCTAAAGCTATTAAGTTCAAATCATCCTCATCCTCATCCTCATCATCATCATTATCATTTTAGCAAATATCCTTTGGGAGTGGAAAGTAATGGGGTCATAGAAATTTCTCTTAGGACGCTTTGGGCTGTAGTATGGGAACTTGAAATGAATACAGGTTTGCAACTATTATAAAGGATGCCATAGATTCTACAACACAATACATAGTCGCATTTTTTTTTACACTGGTGACTGACAGTTTACTTGAACTTAAGGCTTGATGTGTTCCATCTACAGTTTATATACAAGAATCTAGATTTTATCTCATAAATCAATAAAAACTGAAGCCCTTCTACTACTAGAATTATCATTCTGCCTAATTTTATGAGCCTCAATTATTATTTTAAAATAATATTAAATATGTTGAAATATATTGTTTATCTAAATATATTATTTAAATAATAATATTATTTATTTTATTATTTATGCCCATTTGAATGCCTAAAATTAAAACAACTATCAATCCCAAGTGTTGGCTAGGAAGTGGAGCAACTGGAATGTTCATACATTGCTTCTGGGAGTATAAAGTGGTACAATTACTTTTGAAAGATTAATCCATTTCTTGAAAGGTTAAACATATGCTTGCTCTATAGCCATGTAATTCTACACAAGGACTTGAACAAGACACTGCATAGAAAGCTTTACACAATATAGTCAAAAACAGTAAATAATCCTAATGTTTATCAGCAGGAGAGTTAATAAGCAGATTGTGGAATAACGCTTTTTACTGAAAAAGAATGAACTACCAATGCATGTGACTGCATGGATGAATCTCATCAGCATTATGTGGACAGAGAGAAGACATTCACAAGACAGTACATATAGTGTGATTCCGTTCATAGGACATTTAAGAGTAGATCTCTGGTTTGCTGGTGCTGGGATGACAGACTGGGGATTGTATACAAAGGCTTAATGTGTAGTGGATATAAAAATCTATGCATTTGTCATAATGCATCCAACTCTACCCTCATTTTGTTTATTAATTACACCTGAATTTTTGCTTTAAATATTAAAAAATTAATTGCTACTATAACACCAATAATTTCTAAAGGAAAACCTATAAGATAATTTCAATGGATGTTGAAAGTAAAAAAAATACTCATTTCTATTAAAAAGCAAAGCAGAATATAAGAAAAAAATGGTTTCAGTAGGACTAGAAAGTTAGTTTTTGAAATATGGTTAAGAAAAACTATATGAAATCAATAGCTGTTGGTAAATATAATTATGTAATGGTTATAAAATATAACTATTATAGTTAATACTTAATTTTATTAAATATATTAATAATATTAATATTTTACATTATTATGAAATTTAATTATGTTTAAGTATTGGAAACAAATAACTATTTCAGGGCATTTTAATTAATATTAGAGAACTAACGATAGCTAACTAAAAACAAAAAGAATTACCAAAAGGTTTCAGATAGGAGTTAGGAGAGTAAGAAGAAAGAGAGAAAATGCTGAAGTGTTCTGTATAACTGATGAGTGAGAATAAAATATCTCTACACAAATCAAATGGAAAATATAAGTAAATCTGTATAGGACACATAAAAGATGTGTAAAAACGTGATTATAAGAATTACGAATATATATATGTACTATATATAAAATTTGGAATGTATTGAATTTTGCTTAAGCTATTTAATGAAAGTCTAAATATTTTTAAAATGTCCTATTTTCTCCTAGATTAATTTATACCTATGGTAGGCAGCCAGCAAAAATAAATAAATAAATAAATAAGGCAGAGGATTTTAATGTGACAGCTGCAAGGAACTGATTCTGCCAAGAACAGAAATGAACTTGGAAAAGGATCCTCACACCAGATAGGAACACAGCCTGCTGTCACGTTGACTTCAGCCTGAACAGAGAGCCCGACCACACTGTCCTGGACTTAGGACCTATGAGCTGCTAAGGTTGTAGTAATTAATTACATAGCAATAGGAAACTAACATGACGTTTAAATATGATATTAAAGCCATCGTAGTCTCGAGGAGACTTTTAACTTTTAACGCAATATGGTTATTCATCTGAAAGAATGATCCTTTTTTATTTTAAAGTTATAAAGTAGATAAAGAAAAGTTGGAATTAAAAAAGTGTACCCCCAGGTATTTTAGACATAATTAAATGTGTTCTGTCATCGCAATGATTTATAGATGTATTGTGAAAGACATTAGAAAGTCCAGAGACAACTTCTGCTTTCCTAAATTTTTAATATATGGTTTAAGAATCATCAAGACTCATGAGGCAGATATTTCTTATTAAACAAAATGTGTTTGAAAATTTACCTTGGAAACAAAATCAAATGAGGTCCAAACTAAACATTAATAAGATCAATTACAGTTAGATTACACATTTAAAAATTTAAACCACAATAATCTAAGATAAAATAACAAAAATCAGCTTTGAATTTGCAATGACTTTCTACATATAAAACATTGTGAAAATCAAAATTTTCTTCATGGTAAAAAACATAAACAAATCCCGGAGCGGTGGTTCACGCCTGTAATCTCAGCACTTTGGGAGGCCGAGGCAGGGGGATCACCTGAGATCAGGAGTTCAAGACCAGCCTGACCAACATGGAGAGACCCCGTCTCTACTGAAAATACAAAAGTGGCACATGCCTGTAATTGCTACTACTTGGGAGGCTGAAGCAGGAGAATTACTCGAACCTGGGAGGCGGAGGTTGCTATGAGCTGAGATTGCACCATTGCACTCCAGCCTGAGCAACAAGAGTGAAACTCTGTCGCAAAAAATAAATAAATAAATAAATAAATAAATAAATAAATAAATAAATAAATAAAAAGTTAAAAGACAAAAATGGAAAATATTTGCAAGGAATTTATGTTTAAAAGGAACTCTAACACGACTATTGGGTTAAAATAAACAATTTGGTAGACATAAATTGGTTCTCAGGACAGTAACCATTGAAATGGATAAAAGCATGTTAGTAATAAAGTAAGTGAAAATACATTTATTAAATTGACAAGCATATTTTTAAAGCAATAATGCTGAGATAGACTTAGCATATGCAATATAATTCAAGAGTGTTAAACCATTCATATCTATCTTTGACGAAGTAATCTAACTCTTAGAGAACTTTTTATAAGAAAATAATCAGAAATTTAAAAATTATTTACCCACATATTATGTATACTAATAAGACACAGGAAATAATCTAAATATTTCACAGGAGAGAAACTGGGCAAATAAGTTATAGTATAACTAAATGGCCAAATATTCTGTTGGCCTTAAGGTATTTTATGACAAAAAATTTACATGGGGAAAATACCCATGGTTTGCTAAGTAACAAAGTTAGATGTCAAAACAGGTAACTATTAGGTAACTATATACAAACAAAAATAATTGGAAGGAAACACCTCCATATGGGAATGGTTATTTCAGACTTTGAAGACTGTAGGAATTATTATTTTTTTCTTTAGAATGCTGTTTCTTTCTTTTCTAGTATTCCTATAGAACACTCATTAACTTTTAAGTCATAAACAGATCTATGTAAATTTTTATTTTAAGTGGTGCCTGTACTCTTGCCACTGAAATCATGACGTCATGCATCAGCACTCCCATCGCCTGGGAGCCTGCTAGAAACTCAGAGCCTATGCTGGGTAGCGGGGAGAAAATGCTATTTAAAAATCTGATGGTCCTCAGGGATCATGTTGAAATTTTACTATTGTCAAGGAGGCAATTTTTCATTCTCTGCTTCCTAACATTTCACAGTGTTCATTCATATCTACCATGTGTTTTCCATTAATATTGTTCTGTCATAATTATTCCCATTTCTAAGCAGGGCAAAGTCCTGTTTTTTTTTTAAAAAAAAAAA
>NW_012108630.1:962092-976884 GCF_000951045.1 Mandrillus leucophaeus
GCACTCCAGCCTGGGCGGCAGAGCGAGATTCCGTCTCATAAAACAGAACAAAAAAAAGCTTTATAATTTAAAAAACTCAAAGGAGTCTGTTAATTTATCATTACTTGAGAATCCATAATTTTAATCTATATATTAAAATGTATGATTTAAATTCCCCATGGACTCACTGCATCCTTGGCTTTTACAAAGTTGTTAAAAATGAATTAATCTTATGACATTCGCCATAGTGTTATTCAAGCCAGCATAAACAAAATTTCTCAAGAAAAATACCTTCCTGCTAGAAAAAGAGGTCTCTGTTTCCTTTTATCAAAAAATGTGAGCCTTGTTAAATATAATACACGTTGTATATTGAAATGAACTTTATCATATAGTTTTGTTCATCTTGGACATCTTGTACACGTACTTTTTTCATTCATATTCCTTTTAACGTTTTTCTCTAATCTATGCAGAGTCCTCCTATGTAAAATGGAAGGAACAGTGCTTAACGTGTGAATGTGTGAAAATGTAATAATGCCACACATGTTCCCCGAGTTCAGCTCGCTATCAGATACACAGTGATGATCTGTAAACAGCAGCTACTGTTACTATAAAGTTCCTCTTTTCAAAGTATTCTGAAATATAAGCAAACGTGCAGTTTTGGAGGTGGATATAAACACAAATATTACTATTTTTATAAAAGTTGTTTTAGAAACTCTTCAAAGAATCTCTTAAATACTGTGATGCATTTAAAAATAGCTGTACTATTCTGAGGTTTAAAATACTTATTAAAAGAGGCATATTTGAATCTAGACTATTAATCTTAAAACAAATTATCTACAAGTTACAAATAAACCACAAATTGAATATTACAAATGTGTGAATTGGGGAGAAATAATAAACAAATACACACATTTTGATTCTAGTTATAAACTGGTAAGTAATTAGATCTGGGTTTTATACCTGATTCATTAGCCATAAATTTTAGTATCTTTAAGGCTGAAGTTCCTCATCTGTACTGTAATAAAATGATACTAGTTTTTTGCTAAAGTTTTCCTGACTCAAAAATTTCAAAACTTAATTTATATCCCTCTCATCTGAATTTAATTTCTAAAGAATGAGGATTTTTATTTCTATTGTATCATTCTAAACATACATTGAATGTTTTAAAATACATTTGTATTCTAAAATCTATTTACTGAGGAAGATTTTGGAAGAATATAACTATCTGTAATCAACTCTTCTAAGTACATTCAATTTTCCAAATTTTGATCACTTTCCTTATGGGGCTACAGCTCATCTCTGCTCTTAGACCTGGTCTCTGATTCAGCTATTTTGCCAGAAAGCTGGAAATTTTGAAATAATATATCTCTAGTTGAGGGAGTTAGTCAAAAGTACGGAAGCTCTTCAGTAGAGAGTTACATTAATATCATACAGGAAGTTAGATTAGGTTCACCACCGAAAGCCTGGCTGCCCTGGCTCCCCCACCCACCCTCCATGTATTATCTATCTGTCTGTCTGTCTGTCTGTCTATCTATCTATCTGTCTATCTTTTTATCATTTATCATCTATATGACTTCATAGAATGTCAAATTTGCTGCACGGAAAGCCAGCCAGTGCATTCTAAATAGTAGAATTATGGTCATGGCCATAGCATGTGCGTCTATCTCTGGAAATGATAATACAGAAATTGATATGATGGCAATGAGACCAAAGCTGGCTGTCAGGAGTGTTTGCTGGAAATTAGGATAAACTTAAGCATAATCGTGAATCTAACTGCTACAATAATATTTTATTTTAGACTTAAATAAAAATTATCATATTGAATTGCTTTGTGAATGAATGTGTTTAATATCAGCTGTAGACCATAGAATACATACTAGCAGGATCGCAATTCAATGTGGAGCAGATGGAGATTTTGGATGGTCTTCAAAGTGAAGCCCAGTATATGATCTATTGCAGCAAGGTAATTTGAGGGGGTTCATAAAAGCATGGATCAGTACTGCGTGGCTTGTATGATACTGAAAAATCCTCAGTATTTTTTGTAGAGATACCTAATATAAATATTATCATTTGTCATGCAAAAATCCTGGTTACAAGATCAGTTAATGGATTCCTTCAAAAATATTTTAAATTATGAATTTAGTCTAATCACATTTTAAAACTTGGACTAAAGTCAACTTAAATAAATATGAAAATTTAATTTCCAAATTCGGGGTAAGTTAGATGTTGTATGTCACATTCATTCTTAATTATGTAGGTAAAGGCAGTGAAATTGATGTAACACTTCTAAAATAGATTTGTTAAACACCCCCTCTTATTAATACAATTTTCATAAGATTATATAAGCAGAAATAAATATCATCATAGAAGATTTTTTAAATATGTATGAACTCACACCGTAATTTCTTAAAGAATGGCAGACTAAAGATGTTTCATCATTGTCAGTTTTGTGTATAGATACCATTTGTAAAAATGTTTTAAAACTGTGATAAAGAACATCTTACACACCTGGCACATTGGATTCTTTGATTAAATTCTCCTTTTAATTAGCATTTTAAAAAGACTTTCTTGACAAGAAGATCAGAAAGCTCTTCAAGTGCAGTTATAAACTTTTTTCAGTATTATTTCCAACATATCTTCATTGCATAGAAATATAGCTAGTATTGTGCAGATATAACTCTAGTTTTAACAATGCCATGTGCTGGAAATTGTACTATTATTGAGAAATACAACTGGTTCTTATGATCCCAAATTGTTAATATTTGCTCTTTTCACCAAACCATAGGATGTACCCTCAGGAGTCTCTCATATTAATGCAATTAATTGAGAAAACAATGACAACAACACTAACAATCCATTTAATCAATGGTAATTTCCAATTTGGTATCTTTCCATAATCAATTTTCTTTTTTCTTTTCTTCCTTTTTATTTTTTATAGAAGGGGGTCTCCCTGTGTTGCCCAGGCTGGTCTCAAACTCCTGGGCTCAAGTGATTTGCCCACCTCACCCTCCCAAAGTGCTGAGGTTACAGGTGTGAGCCACTGAACCCGACCCATAATCAATTTTCAAAGAAGTCTCAGGTTTCAGTCTGACCGTAAGCATATTTACTGGTAGTAACATCTTTCTTTAATTTACCTGTCATTTATAAAGTTATAAAGTTATCTTTTCACATATAAAATAAATGGTAATATTAGTATATGTTTCTGTCGAATATTAGCTAGAACATAAATTTAAGAAGTGTTTTTGTATACTTTATACTATGACTGGCATAAAGGTAAGCCATCAGCTTTTGGCTATTTTATATCCTCCTTAATAATATTCTTTCTTTTAGAATTCTACAGCTTGTTCAAAATGTCCTGAACTACAGGATTTGGAGAACCAATAATCAAGATTATAATCTTACCATTTTAAAATAGATCAAACTTTTAGAAATAACTTAATATTGGCTTTGCAGAAAAATATTTGAAGTAATATAAACTATACTCCTAAAAATCTTAACCCAACACAAGATCGATAGTATTTTAACATCATAATGTCAATTTATATTTTCTGCAAAGGAATACACGTTTTACAAAATATGTTTCAAATATCTGTTAATACATTTCACTGCCAGCATTTTTATGCTGTAGAATACTTTTCATTGCATATTTTACTTCTTAAAACTATTATGCACAATGTATGCAAGTAGGATAAAGTAAGTAAGCTTTCAGGACCAAAAGTCATTTTATCATTACCAACTAATCTAGAATGTCTGATTCACGATGCCAAAAATGTTCTGCCCCACAGTTACTACTAGATCAAGCAGAATTTAAGGAAAACTAATTAGCTCCAGAATGAATCCATGAAATGTTAAGTCAAGTTATCAAAATTCTCTCATTCTTCATGCATTTGTGCTGCTTATTTTATATGCCATTAGTGTCAAGAAATGTAGTCCGTATGAATTAACTTTTGTACAGTAACTTTAGTAAGGCCTTTAAACAATTTAGATATTTTATATGAAACAGACCATTTAAGAAAACTCCCACTTAACGAAGTGAGTCTTAATATAAAGAACAGTATCAGATAGTTTGTCTTAAGCAAAAATAGAGCAATTTACCAGTTAAACCAAACTTATTTCACTCAGCTCATAGTAAATATTTTAGTAAAGCTTAAACTAAAAACATGTGAAAGGACATATGCACAAAAAGGTAATGATCTTTAACAATGGAATCATTCACTTTGAAGGCATTTTTAAAATTTTTTCTCTTAAACTTGATATAGACCTAAACTACTAACTTCGATTTTTGTAAGTAGATATGGATTTAATGTGTTTAGAAACAATATAATCAAGTAAACTTTTAATTAATTTATTCATAAATTAGTAGGATTGAAAGGATATGAAAAAATATTCATACTGAACTGTTTATGATAATAGGAGTGGCATTTGAAGGCAGAGGAATTGTTGCTTTCTACCTTGGTATTTATAATTACTATTTTAAATAAGGATATTATGTTTATATGTTATATAATTTAAGTATATCATATTTAAAAACAAACATTAAATATAAAAATTAGATTTTTCATTGTTCCCCTGTTTATTAACCTGGGACACAGTGTGATGATAAGAAAAGAAAGGATCTGGGCAGCTGTCATAGATGTCCCAGGCCACTCCTTGCTTTTCTGGAAGTGGCTTGTGTTTACTTGTACGCTTGTACTTATCAGTAAAGTTTGTCATGGGATAACAGCACTAATCCATGTGAGTCTGCCTTGACAAATCGACCCTTTTTATGTTCTCAAAAATAACAGGTAATTCTCCAAAGAGTAAATTTAAATTAGCACAGGAAGAAAAATCAGTTCACTAATAAGAGAAAATTCAATAAGCACACATGATAAGCCATTTCCCTCAAAATTTAAAAAGGTAACTGTGCCAGGTGATACAGAAAAAGAAAAAAGAAATAAATCCCCATATCTGATGGGAATATAAATCAGTATCAACATAAGAGAAGGCCGTTTGGCAACACAAATCTAGGGAAAAATCCACTAACCCAAAAAGTAAAAAATTATATGTGTATGTGTGTGTAGGTATGTAGCCTAGTGAATCCACTGCACTTGTATGTAAAGATAGAAGCAAATATTTTCACTGTAACACTTTTTGATATGAGGCAAAGTTAGAAATGACCATCAATCAATAATAGACAAATTTTGGCGTTTTCATACAATAGAATACTGGAATTTAGCAGTTGTTTAACCATACCTGAGCAAAGCTTCATGAATCAACATGAATCAATTATTACAAGTAAAGATGAACCACAAGAAGTTTCTAAAAATATGTATATATTTTGTCAGTGCAATACAAGACAATGTTTTGTATTAGATATTTATGTAGTGTGTGAAATAACAAAAATGGTAGTACTGAACACCAAGTTTAGAAAATCAGTTAACTCTGGGGTATAAGGAAGAGTAATAAAATTGGTGAAAATAAATTTAACTATACATAGGATCTTCCAAACTTCATGGAAAATATGTGTTATCAAAAAGACTATGTGTGCCGAGATTCAGGAGATCATGGTGGACAGGAGGCAGGACTAGATCGAAGCTCCAGGCAGAGCAGCCTACAGAGGCTTGCATCTTGAATTTTAGCTCCAGATCAACATCAAGAAAAAAGTAGCAATCCTGAGAAGACCCACAGCCCCTCTGAAGGAAGCGGACTGCTCCTGCAGGACCCGGGAGACACCCCAAATACTATGAGTGTCCCAACTGTCGAAGTGGGAAAGGGAGACCCTCGTCTCTCGCTCGAACACACACCCCCACTGGAGAAGCTGAAGGTCTGTTTGTGGGAGAAGTTTCCGACTTTACCTGGAGCCGAGTCAAGTCAGAGAGCTGAGCAAAATACAAGGGTACAGGAAGCAGCAGAAAGGCCCCTGGAGCTCACTGGGTCCCCAAGCAGGCCATTCCTGCCTGGCACCACAAGGATCCATTGGGAGGGTGGCCAGAGGAGCAGGGGATAAAACTCTACAGGGAAAATAAATTCTCTAGCTGAACTTTGTAACAACTTGAACAGGGCAAGAAGCCTCCTGGCCAGAATGTAGGGGAGGGCACGAATCTGGTGTGCAGACTTCACAGGCAGGGGGAAGAACTGAAGCCCTTCTCTCTCCTGGCTGGGAGATGGAGAGCGTTCAGCAAATCTTTAAGCCATTCTAACCCTCCACCTGAAAACTGATTCTGGGTTGTTGGGGTTAGGGGGGCTTGGTGAGAGTGAGACCACCCCTTCCGTTTGTGTGGGAGCTGTGTGAGGTCAGTGACTGTCAGCTTTCTCCCACTTCCCTGACAACCTGCATGACTCAGCAGCGGCAGCCTTAATCCTCCTGGTACATAACTCCAGTGACCTAGGAATGTCACCCCCATCCCCGACAGCAGCTTTGGCAGGACCCACCCACAAAGAGGCTCAGCTCAGACATGCCTGGCCCCACCCCCCGCGATGGTCCTTCCCTTTCCATCCTGGTAGCAGAAGATGAAGCACATATAATCTCAGACATGTAGGCCCTGCCCACTGCCAGTTCCTCTCCACACCACTACAGCTGATGCTCTCTGAAAAGCACCACCTCCTGGCAGGAACCCAACCAGTGCAAAAATAGAGCATTCAACCACCAAAGCTAAGGACCCTCATGGAGTCCATTGCACCCTCCACCACTTCCACCAGAAAAGGTCCTGGTATCCACAGCTGAGACACCCATTGATGGTTCACATAACAGAACTCTGTGCAGACAACCCCCAGTACCAACCCGGAGCCAGGAGACTCGCTGGGTGGCGGAGCCCAGAAGAGAGATAACAATCACTGCAGTTCAGCTCACAGGAAGCCACATCCACAGAAAAATGGGGAGAGCACTACATCAAGGGAACACCCAGTGAGACAGAAGAATCTGAACAACAGCCTTCAGCCCTAGACCTTCCCTCTGGCAGAGCCTACTCAAATGAGAAGAAACCAGAAAACCAACCCTGGTAATATGACAAAACAAGGGCCTTCAACACCCCCTCCCCCCACCAAATCATACTAGTTCAACAGCAATGGATCCAAACCCAGAAGAAACCCCTGATTTACCTAAAAAGAATTCAGGACGTTAGTTATTAAGCTAAACAGGGAGGGACCAGAGAAAGACAAAGCTCAATGCAAGGAAATCCAACAAATGATACAAGAAGAAAGGGAGAAATATTCATGGAAATAGATAGCTTAAAGAAAAAAAAAAAATCAAAAATCAGGAAACTTTGGACACACTTTTAGAAATGCAAAATGCTCTGGAAAGTCTCAGCAATAGAATTGAACAAGTAGAAGAAAGAAGTTCAGAATTCAGCAACAAGGTCTTTGAATTAACACAATCCAACAAAGACAAAAAGTAAAGAATAATAAAATATGAAAAAAGCTTCTGAGAAGTCTGGGATTATGTTAAATGACCAAACCTAAGAATAATTAGTGTACCTGAGGAAGAAGAGAATTCTAAAAGCCTGGAAAACATATTTGGGGGAATAATCAAGGAAAACTTATCTGGCCTTGCAGGAGACCTAGACAGCCAAATACAAGAATCACAAAGATGGACATTTGGGTTGGTTCTGTCGTGGGGTGGGGAGAGAGGGGAGAGATAGCATTAGGAGATATACCTAATGTAAATGATGAGTTAATGGGTGCAGCACACCAACATGGCACATATATACATATGTAACAAACCTGCATGCTGTGCACATGTACCCTAGAACTTAAAGTATAATAATAATAATAAAAAAGAAATCCAGGCCAAAAAAAAAGAATCACAAAGAATACCTAGGAAATTCATCACACAAAGATCTTCACCTAGGCATATTGTCATCAGGTTATCCAAACTTAAGATGAAGGAAAGAATCTTCAGGGCTGTGAGACAGAAGCATCAGGTAACCTAGCAAGGAAAACCTATCAGATTAACAGCAGATTTCTCAGCAGAAACCCTACAAGCTAGAAGGGATTGGGACCCTATCTTCAGCTTCCTCAAACAAAATAATTACCAGCCAAGAATTTTATATCCAGTGAAACTAAACATTATACATGAAGGAAAGATACAGTTGTTTTCAGACAAACAAATGCTGAGAGAATTTGCCATTATCAAACTACCACTACAGGAGCTGCTAAAGGGAACTCTAAATCTTAAACAAATACTGGGAACATCAAAACAGAACCTCTTTAAAGCATAAATCACACAGGACATATATAACAAAAATACAAGTTAAAAAGTAAAAACAAAAAGTAAAATCAAAGTACACAGGTAACAAAGAGCATGACAAAAGCAATGGTACCTCACATTTCAATACTAACATTGAATGTAAATACCCTAAATGCCCCACTTAAAAGATAAAGAACTGCAGAATGGGTAAGACCTCACCAACCAATTATCTGCTGTCTTCAGGAGACTTGCCTAACACATAAGGACTCACATAAACTTAAAGTAAAGGGATGGAAAAGGATTACTTCATCCAAATGGACACCAAAAGTCAGGAGTTTGTCTTGTATCAGACAAGACAAACTTTAAAGCAACAGTGGTTAAAAGAGACAAAGAGGGACAGGATATAATGGTAAAAGACCTTGTCCAACAGGAAAATAAAATGTCTAATTCTAAACATATATACATCTAACACTGGAGCTCCCAAATTTATAAAACAATTACTAATAGACTTAAGAAATGAGATAGACAGCAACACAATAACAGTGGGGGACTTCAGTACCCCACTGACAGCACTAGACAGGTCCTCAAGACAGAAAGTCAACAAAGAAACAATGGGTTTAAACTATACCTTGGAACAAATGGACTTAACAGATGTATACAGAACATTTCCTCCAACAACCACAGAACACACATTCTATCCAACAGTGCATGGAACTTTCTCCAAGATTGACCATATGATGGGCTATAAAAATGAGCCTCAGTAAATTTAAGACAATTGAAGTTATATCAAGCACTCTCTCAGACCACCATGTAATAAAACTAGAAATCAACTGTAAAAGGAACCTTCAAAAACAAAAACAAAACAAAACAAAACTGCATACCAATTGAACATAGATGCTAAAATCCTTAACAAAATACTAGCCGACTGAATCCAACAACATACCAAAAAGAGAATACACCACGATCAAGTGAGTTTTATACCAGGGGTTCAGGGATGATTTAACATACATAAGTCAATAAATGTGATACACTGCATAAACAGAATATAAGACAAAAATCCCATGATCATCTCAATAGATGCAGAAAAAGCATTCAACAAAATCCAACATCCCTTTATGATTAAAACTCTGAGCAAAACCTACATACAAAGAACATACCTTAATGTAATAAAAGCCATTTATGACAAACCCACAGCCAACATAATACTGAATAGGGAAAAGTTGAAAGCATTCCCTCTGAGAACAGGAACAAGACAAGGATGCCGACTCTCACCACTCCTCTTTGACATAGTAGTCAAAGTCCTAGCCAGAGCAATCAGACAAGAGAAAGAAATAAAGGGTATCCAAATCAGTAAAGTGAAACTATCACCTGTTTGCTGATGATATGATCATTTACCAGAAACCTAGAACTGATAAAAAAAAATCCAGCAAAGTTCTGGATACAAGATTAATGTATACAAATCAGTAGCTCTTCTATAACACCAGCAGTGACCAAGCAGAGAATCAATTCAAGAACTCAACCCGTTTTACAACAAAAGCTGCAAACAAAACAAAACAAAACAAAAACATTAAATACTTAGGAATATACCCAAAAAAGGAGTTAAAAGACCTCTACAAGGAAAACTACAAAACACTGCTGAAAAAAATAGGTGACATGAACAAATGGAAACACATCTCATGCCCATGGATGGGTAGAATCAATATTGTAAAAATGACCATACCGCCAAAAGCAATCTACAAATTCAATGCAATCCCCATCAGAATACCACTATCATACTTCAGAGAATTAGCAAAAAAATCCAAAATTAATATAGAACCAAAAAGGAGCCCCCATAGTCAAAGCAAGACTAAGCCAAAAGAACAAATCTGGAGGTATCACACTACCTAATTTCACACTATACTATAAGGCCATAGTCATCAAAATAGCATGGTACTGGTATAAAAATAGGATATAGACCAATGGAACAGAATAGAGAACCCAGAAATAAACCCAAATACTTACAGTCAAGATCTTCAACAAAGCAAACAAAAACATAAAGTGGGGAAGGACACCCTTTTCAACAAATGGTGTAGGGATAATTTTCAAGCTACATGTAGGATAATAAAACTGTATCCTCATCTCTCACCTTATACAAAAATCAACTCATGATGGATTGAAGACTTAATCTAAGGCCTGAAACTAAAAAAATTTCTAGAAGATAACATTGGAAAAACCCTTCTAGACATTGGCTTTGGCAAGGATTTCATGACCAAGAACCCCAAAGCAAATGCAATAATAATAAAAAAAAAAATAGCTGGGACCTAATTAAACCAAAGAGCTTTTGCACAGCAAAGGGAACAGTCAGCAGAGTAAAGAGACAACCCACAGAGTGGGAGAAAATCCTCACAATCTATACATCTGACAAAGTACTAATATCTGGAATCTAAACGAACTCAAATCAGTAAGAAAAAAACAAAGAATCCCATCAAAAACTAGGCTAAGAACATGAATAGATGATTCTCAAAAGAAGATATACAAATGTCCAACAAATGTGAAAAAAATGCTTAACATCAGTAATGATCAGGGAAATGGCATAGATGTGGTGAACAGGGAACACTTCTACACTGCTGGTGGGAATTTAAGCTAGTACAGCCACTGTGGAAAACAGTGTGGAGATTCCTTAAAGAACTAAAAGTAGAACTACCATTTAATCCAGCAATCCTACTACTGGGTGTCTACTTAGAGGAAAATAAGTCATTATTCGAAAAAGATACTTGCACATACATGTTTATAGCAGCACAATTCACAATTGCAAAATTGTGGAACCAACCCAAATACCCATCAATCAGTAAGTGGGTAAAGAAACTGTGATATATATCACAGCCATAAAAAGGAATGAATTAACAACATTTGCAGTGACCTGGATGAGACTGGAGACTATTATTCTAAGTGATGCAACGCAGAAATGGAAAACCAAACCTCATATGTTCTCACTGATATGTTGGAGCTAAGCTATGAGGATGTAAAGGCATAGGAATAATACAATGGGCTTTGGAGATTTAAGGGGAAGAGTGGGAGGGGTCAAGGGATAAAAGACTACAAATATGGTGCAATGTATACGTGGGCGATGGGTGCACCAAAATCTCACAAATCACCACTAAAGAACTTACTCATGTAACCAGATACCACATGTAACTCAATAACTTATGGAAAAAAACTTGCTATGCATGGATTTCAAAAGCTTTTTGCATCAAAATAAACTTGTAGTAAGCTGTTATAACATTTTTGAACAGGATCTAGTTGGATCTGGTTTGAAGCACAAAGAAGGATAAGACATTAGTTTGAAAAGAACCCCTCTTAGAGCAACAGGAATTCTGCTAAAGTTGAAGCAAGAGCAAACATCAAATTTATGGTAGATCTTGTGTAAAAGAATGGTAAAATGATTGATACATTAAGAAAAGTTTATGGGGACAATGTCTTAAACGATTCAGTGGTTTATAAATGGAAAACTAATTTTAAAATGGGACAAAACAATGTTGAGGATGAAGCCTGTGGGGCAGACAATTCATGTCATTTCTTGAGGAAAAAATTCATCTTGTTTGTGCCCCAAAGAAAGGGACTGAAATTAACAGCAGAAGCAATAGCCAATAGCATAAACATCTCAATTGGCTCAGCTTACACAATTCTGACTGAACAACTGAAGTTGAGCAAACTTTCCACTCAGTGATTGCCAAAACTGTTGCACCCATATCAGCTGCAAAAAAGGAGCAGAGCTTTCAATGGAAATTTTAAACAGGTGGGATCAAGATTATGAGGAATTTCTTCAAAGGATTGTAGCAGGAGATGAAACATGGCTTTATCAATATGATCCTGAAGACAAAGCACAACTGAAGCAACTGCTACCACGAGGTAGAATTGGTCTGTTCAAAGCCAAAGTCGGCCGGTCAAGAGCAAAACTCATGGCAAAAGTTTTTTTGAGATGCTTACAGCATTTTGCTTGTTGACTCTTTGGAGGGCCCAAAACCAATAACATCTGCTTATTATGGGAGTGTTTTTGAGAAAATTAGCCAAGACTTTAGCAGAAACCACAGCCACCCCCTCCACCCCGCCCCGGGAAAGCTTCACCAGAGAGCCCTCCTCCACCATGACAATCCTCCTGCCTCATTCCTCTTATCGAACAAGGGCAATTTTATGAGTATTTTCATAGGAAATTTTTAAACATCTGCGTTACAGTTCTGATTGGTTCCTTCTTTTTATTTCCTAATATTTAAAAAACCTTAAGCGGCACCAATTTTTCTTCAGTTAATAATGGAGAAAAGACGGCATTGACATACTATGTTCTCAGGACTCACTTTCTTAGGAATGGACTAAAGGGCTGGTATCATCACTGGTATCACGCATCACTTACTTATTTTGAATTTTTTGGAGCTTATGTAGAAAAATACTATTTATATTTTTTATTCTTTTAATTATGTTTTTCCATGAACTTTTTGAGGTCTCATATATAGTTTTTTTAATAAAATACAGTAATGAATATTTGTAAAATTTATATGGTGTGTAAGAGGTGCTTAGTTACAATATTCTTATACCTTTATGTGTTAACTATTTTTTTATTAAATGAATCAAAAGAGTTTGAGCTTCTCTCAGAAGTCACCCAGGAGGACATCAATCAAATTGATGTAATTTTCTTCATTATCCTGGCAGAATATTGGACTTCTTCATCTGGGCTTAGAGTTCATTACGAATTTCCAGAAACTTCTTTCTTTGCTTTGATCCTTTGTCATAATGTGCTGGTGAACATTAAACAGTAGGCTCTCTGGAGTGTGTTTCAGGGGCGATATAGTAAGAGGAGTCCTGACAGGTTGCATTTGCTGATGTTTGTGGTGGGAATTTCTCTAATATGGTCACTTTCAAGCTGCCAACACGATGCCACTGAATGCAAAATTCTGAAAAGTCATCCTGTGGCACATGAATAAGATACTCATAACTTCAAGAAAATAGATAATAAAGTATAGTAAAATAATTAGAACAGGATGAGTTTGAGTCTTTCTTACCTTTTTAAAATGTAATTTATTTAATTCTAAGGTTATATAGTTTATGGCAACCACCTTTCCTCCTTTAGAGCCACATATCAGTCATAATTAGCACCTTGGCCATGGAGTGAGGCAGAAAACCAAACCAAATCATACAAAAAGTATGGATACAGGTAGAGGATTATTTGTTTTTCTGATCTAATTGCCATTTGTGGGATTCTTTTGATATTAAGAATACCAGAAGTATAAATGCTTCATGATGGAGCGATCATCTTTTTCAGATGAGGCAAAACAGAGCTATATACATTCATCTCATCTCATTTCATCTCATCTCATATCTCTCTCTCTCTCTCTATCTCATCTATCTATCTACCTATCTTGTCTATCCATCTACCTATCTTCATCTATCTATCATCATCATCTATCTATTCATCCATCTATCAATCTATCAACCTATCTATCTATCTATCTATCTATCTATCTATCTATCTATCTATCTATCTATCTATCTCTGTATGTCTGTCTATCTAATCTATCATGTATAAATGGTGAGATTACTGCTCTTACTTTGTGTTGTCTTAACTTCTTTTGTATATTCTGATTCTATGTTGAGTCATGAAAATTCAAGCTAAAGTTCAAAAAAATGATGGAAATGTTAGTGATACAGCTGAGCTTCAACATACTCTAGGTTTCTTTTAAAAGCTATGTGCAGAGTGCAGGGGCTTATGCAACTAATTGGACTGTTTGGCAAGATAATAGACATAGCAGAGAGAGAAACTTGTATGTCCTACGTGAACGTTTGTGTGTTTACGAGAGTTGATGTATGACACATTCCAGAGTTCGTACTATGTCAGCTTATCTTCTGAATTTCTTTGGCCTACTATAGTCTACTTAGAATATACCCAAGTGTAAATACATTTCTCCTCTGTTTTGATTTTAAGTGACCATTGTCCTTATAGACATGCT
Organism: Mandrillus leucophaeus; assembly: GCF_000951045.1. Taxonomy (NCBI): domain Eukaryota; kingdom Metazoa; phylum Chordata; class Mammalia; order Primates; family Cercopithecidae; genus Mandrillus; species Mandrillus leucophaeus. The sequence continues at coordinate 976,214 of NW_012108630.1, forward strand.
GTGCAAGGGTTGGGTATAGGTACATCCTCTTGAAATGACTTAATTAATACACTGTCATATATAAACTTTAGAAGTATTTTACAACATCTAATTATGAGGATTCCTATCAGCATAGAAAAGTGTCAGCCGGGCACAGTGGCTCACGCCTGTAATCCCAGCACTCTGGGAGGCCAAGGCGGGTGGATCACGAGGTCAGGAGTTTGAGACCAACCTGGCCACCATGGTGAGACCCCGTCTCTGCCAAAAATACAAAAATTAGCTTGGCATGGTGGTGGGCACCTGTAATCCAAGCTACTTGGGAGGCTGAGGCAGGAGAATCATTTGAACCCAGGAGGCAGAGGTTGGAAAAGTGTCAGCAGTGTTACCAGTTGCCATTTATGTACATTTTCTTTTTATTTCAAAAGGATTTTTTATTCTATAATGAACTATAAAAGAATCATGGCAGTTGCTTTCCATTGATTCATATATTTCTCTGCCCTGAGAGAAAATGCAAAGCTTTAAAGGACAGAATCGTAAAATATGATGCCTCCAAGCAAAATGCAGGGAATTTCATCCTCCTATGTATTTTTAATTTAAGAGGGACATGAAAACAGATGTGACCAGTGATAGAAAAGGTGAATTTGGGGCACTTCTGTCCTCTTTTTTTCTTTTTTCTTTTTTTTTTTTTTTTT
>NW_012108630.1:977484-986082 GCF_000951045.1 Mandrillus leucophaeus
AAAAAAAAAATAAATAAATAATAAATAAATACAAAAAAAATTAGTTGGGTGTGGTGGTGGGCGCCTGTGATCCTAGCTATTCGGGAGGCTGAGGTAGGAGAATTGCTTGAACCCAGGAGGCGGAAGTTGCAGTAAGCTGAGATTGCACCACTGCACTTCATCCTGGGTGACAGAGCGAGACTCCATCTCAGGAAAAAAAAATGCCGTGAGGTTTATTCTTTTTAAAAATAAAGCAAGAAGGAAATGAATCAATAGATGTCACAAATCAGTGCTATTTCTGCTAGAACAGAGACTCTGATGTTACTTAGAGTCAAAGTGTTGTTATAAACCAGAAGTTTCTGAACTTCAGCATGCATTGCAATCACACAGATGCTGAGCTCTAGCCCTGGAGTTGTTGATGTGGTACATCTGAGGTGGAGGCTAAAAATTTGTATTTCCAATGAGTTCCCAGGTAATGATGATTCTGCTGAATTGTGGATCACTCATTGAGAACCAAAGCTATAAACAGTATCACATATTGAGGATAGATGTGATAATATAATACAAAATTACAAAGAAATCCATGAACATGAAAATTACCAGATTCACAATAGTGTGTGTTTATGTTGGAGAAAGTAATGTGGAAAGCTGACACAGAATGTTTAACTCTATTAGAAGACAATATTTAAATAATCTAAGTAGGTAGATGAATGTTGCATCACTGTTTGTAGATTTTGCATGTCTTGAACATTTCATGATCTACTTTTTAAAAATAAAATAAAGTTGTTAATACTGAACTAAGGTTTATATAAATTAAGTATGAATAATCAGGTACATTCTGTTAGCCAAAAGGTATGGAATTGCTAGCTTTTGAATTTGCTTTAATCAAATAGTTTAAATAATACAATCTAAAAAAGCTTAAAATGTCATTATATAAATGACATAATGGAAAAAATATTGTAGTGACTCTATTTGGCTTTAAATCTATTAGTTTATTCAACAAATATTTACTGAGTTCCTACTATGTTTCAGAAAATGTTCTAGGCACTAGAAATAGAATGATCAAAATGTACATAAATGTTGTCCTTATAGGACCTCCATTCTGTAAAAAGTCATTGTATATTCTGTTCAGTAACAAACATGATGTGATATTAAGGTTGGTAAACGGACAGAAAAACCTGAAATATCAATCCAGTTTTGATATCTAAAAACAGTAGTGGACAAATACAGTGAATTCTAAGCTAAACAATTGTTCAGAATATGCTAATAAGAAATAGACTCACAGCAAATTATAAAATTAAAATTAAAACTACAAGTTTAATGTAATTTTCATGGGGAAGACTAGTAGGAAGACTGTTGGGAGAATTTCCACTCATTTCTTTTTCTTTTTTTCTGAATATCTAAACCAGTTATATGCAACATGGGTTTTCCCTCTATGAATGTCTCCTTTACACATACACCATATTTTCCATGGGAACCTGTCTAAATAGAGACAATGATTTGGGAGTGAAGTTGTACAGATGACTCCTCCCGCTACTCAGCAAACATCTTTCCCAAGAGTCATGCTCCCTTTTCATTTGAGAATTAATGAAATAAGTAAGTAATAAAACATGATTGTACATATTTATTTAACTGCTTCACTAGTTTATTTACTTGTCAAGCATGTTCAAGATTTCTAATAAGTTACTAGCTCAGGACACAGCATTGAAGTTCAGATTAATCAGACCGAGTCTTGCTCCCAAATAACTCGGAGGATAAAGGAGATATGAAAAATGCAGTCAGAGAAGAGCCGTGATAAAAGTACTTGCTGGAGAAGTCTTTGAGTCACGGCCAATGTGTACTAGCAATACATGAAATAGGCAATGATTCCCAGAGGATGTAATGATTTGAGCTGAGCCTTGAAAGGTGAATAGAGTTAGCTAAGTGAGGATGGTAAAGATTAATTGAGAGGTGAAGACAGCCAGCATGGAAATTATTGCAGCATTTCCCTTCATCATGTGTGTGACCAAAAAACTCAGGGAAAAAAATGATTCAAACACTTGTGTGTATGTGCCTCTGTGCGTGTGTGTGTGCGTGTGTGTGTGTGTGTGTGTGTGTGCAGTGTTCTTTGTGGTGTCTGTTGAGTCTCAACAACCCCCCTTGTAGGGGTCAGACACTGCCATAGCTGTCAGGCATTCAAAGGTGAATGAGACATGGTCTTCCTTTCAGTGGATTTATATTCACATAGGAGATTTGCAAATTACTCTTTGCTTTTGGGGCACTAAGTGATTCGATTTTACTGGCTAAAAACTGTAAAATAACCTTTAGCAAAACTGTAAGTACTATTCTTGCTCTCAATTTTTATGTTTTAATGTCATGAAAACTCAGTTTAAAATATCACAGTAATTAATTAATACATTTTTTTTTCTGCAGGTGAAGCAGTTCTTATGTGCATACTGAGTGTATCTTTTACAAAATTTTAGATAAAATTTTAGTAGACCTTTAGTACACATCCTTGGTTATATATTACCTGAAGGGAAATTCAAAACCAAACCAAACAAATAAACATACAGGCAAAACAGAACCTCTGATTTTTCTCCAACCAAAAAATCTGTCAGTGGTGTCTCCTTTCTCTCAAATATAAAATCATGTTTATCATAGATGTTAAAGGATATCTACCAGCTATTATTTGGGGTTATTTTTATATCCTACTATTACTAACACAGGTAGTGGTATATGAGTAAAAGCATGTATTCTTTTCTGCTTTAATGTAATTAAATGTAGCTGAAATGGTGGCAATGAAAGGGCACTCATTCACCCACATACGTTATGAAATTGTTTATTTAAAAACAATCTATGGACATGGTTCGTAACACAATTTCCCTCTCATAGTACATGGAGAAATTATGGGCCACATTTTAAAGGTTTGTGTTCTAAATTAAATCATGTTGTGCTCTAAATTGAATCCCTTAAAACTCAAATGTATTTTTTTCTTTGTTAGCAATTTTAAAATGAACAGCTTGCATAATTTTTCTTAATTAGATTTTAAACCCAAAAAGGCCAGTAACTATATTTGGTATCCAAGACTGAGCTGTCTTGCAATTCTGGTTATCAGCATATGAAAAATAAGTAAACCTTTTTTTTTTAATCCTAAAATTTGGGAGTATGTTTGATAGTACTTTATTTATAAAGCAAATTTCAGCATCATGATCAGAATTATGCTGATGCCAAATTCATGTGAATTGATTTTATGGGAAACACACTATTTAAAATAAGTACCTTGGTAGACTAATAAATGAACAGGAATAATAACACATGCTCCTTTAATTTTAAAAACACTTTTATTCTAACCAGGAATTAGAGATATGATAAATAAATTTTTAAGTTATATGATTATTTATTTAGTACTAATATTTCTGGTATAGCCAGTTCATTAAAAAAGAGCTACCCAGAGCCCCTGACATAAAATACTCAAAAACAAAAATTACTATGCTTCATAACTCCTCAAGAATTTACTAGGAGCACTAACACTTATTACACCAAGCAAAATGCAAGTTTGTTAACATACTTCTTGATGTATTATTATGTTTATAGGGTAAACAGTCCACTTCTGGTTGTAAATCATTGATTCACACTTGTGCACAGCAAAATATCTGATTCATGTATGAATGACAGAAGGACTATATATATCTATATATAGATAGATAGATATTTTACTGGTATGACAGAAATCTACTGAAGAATCAGTTATAAACATCTACTAAAATGGATGGAAGTTAATATTGAAAAAGAAATATGTGACAAACATAGCTCAGGACCCTTCCTCCATTCTCATTCTTAAGTAAATAAGTTAGTAAGAAAACAAATTTGCTCTGAAGACTTTTCTATCCCATTTCTAGGTTGATACTGTTCTAGGGTACCTCCTGGTCTGTTGTGTTTAAAATAATGTTACCCATTACATAAATATTTAATGGAAGCAGATCCCCATTTGTCTGGCTTCTCCCTCCAACATAATTTTCTGTCATTTTAATCTGGTTTACTTCAACTTTCTATTTAGATTGTTATAAAGACACTGCTGAGTATTAGTTTTCTTTTCTCTTGGAAGATTTACCTCTAATTTTCTGATTTTCTTTTTCTGTTTTTGTAGAGATGGGGTCTCACTATGTTGCCCAGACTGCTCTCAAACCCCTGGGTCCAACAAATCCTTCTGCCTCAGCCTCCCAAGATTTCTGTTTCTTACTAAAAGTAATGCATTGTATTCTTCTGGGAAAATTAGTCCACACTGGTGGTCACATTAAATGGGACCTACTAGATGGCCAAAGAACCATCCCTCTCCCTTCTTGTTCCTAAATAGGATGACAGAGATTCTAAAATGAACCAATATATCAAAACTTTTGTCCCATTCGGGATCCAGTGCAAACTGAACATTTTTTGCCTCTTAGAACTAGCCCTTCAGCATGCTTTTATCTTCAAATCCTTAATCCATAAAATTGGGTGAAAATGCCCTGCTGTGTCCATTGATAGCCTAAATGAGAAGTTAACACCCTCTCAGTTCTGTCCCTAGTAGAGCTTGCTGCTTTCTGGAATGAGCTTAATTTCTCCATTCTCTGTACTATACCTATCATTTCTTGTTCTGCTACTTTAGCCAAAGCATGGAAGTCAACTCATTCAAAACCAAATTCTTGCATATTTTGAAGATTTGCTTTTGAGAGTTGTTTTGGACTACAAATTTCACATAATGAACTCCATTGGTAATCTGAAGACAAGATAGTGTTAAAGTCTATGCACATCTGATTCAAGTGCCCTGGTACAAGATTACATATGGAAATGGTACGTTTTAGAGTAAACGACTAAACCAATAATATAATATTCTTTTGTATCTAATTCATCTTCTTTTTTTTCTCTCTTCTTTTTTAGTCTTTTTAATCATTATGAGGATTTTTCTGTCTATGATTCTGGCCGGATAGGCCCATTGATTAATTTGCCTAGAGCTAATACTTTAAATTTGTATTACTTACATGGAAGCAACCAACTAATCTTTGCAAGATTTGTAGGTAGCAAGTTAGTTGCTTGCATATTAGAGAAAAATGGTACAAGTATTTCTTTAAAAACTTAGAATCTGGATGTGAAAATAAAATTTGTATTCCTCTTATAGCCATATCGCATCATATTTCTTATATAACACTCATTTGACACAATGTAACTTTGATTTTTTAAAAGGAAAACATTAAAATCCCACAGAATACTTTGAGGTAATAATACACTGTCATTATACTTTGCCAAATTTCAGAAAGAAAAGTAATAATATAAGAAGTAGATTTATTTTCTCACTGACTCAGTGTTTTGTTTTCATTGTGGTGTAGGGCTAATGCAATTTTTGAGGATTTCAGATATTTATTTTGTGTGATTTCCCTAGACCAGACTGTATCCTTTTTGAATTTTGGTACTTTATAACAGGAAGCAATTTTGCAGCAAATTGAAATGGTTGGATTTTACAGCTCTTCTTTAGAACATCTCCTTCCCCACCCCCAACTTTTCTTTCATCAAACAGCAATTATCCAGCATCCACACAACATATTACTTGATTTTTCTTTTGAGACCTTCTGGTCGCACAGAAAAAAAATATTTTTCCTCCTAAATGTTCTATTATAGAATTTTCCTTTCATAAAGCATCTATCTATGTCCCCTATTACAGTGATTAAAATCAGTTTCATGCAGTGCCAACAAGAGGATCATTTCTCTCCCTCAAAGAGCTATTGTAAACACTTAATCTCCTTTATTTATATTATTCCCACTGTAGAAGGCCTCTTTTATGATATCTTATTCTAGGGTCACATTGTCATGTCTGTGATCTTTCTAGGTGCACAAATTCTTTCATCTTGTTCCAATATTTGCTTTAGACATGGATAAGATTTGATTTTGACTTGGGTAGTCCACACTACAGCAGCAACTGACTTATCAGGATCCAAACACTCTCCCTGCCATCTGTGGGGAGTTGACACATCCAAACTAGACAACAGATCAGATTATGAGGTCTTCTCTGACCACAAGGGTTCAAAATAAAATCTAATTTCTCTTTATAGCCTCCATCACATTAGGAAAATTCCAGAATACACTGCCTTCCAGTCCTCTTTTTTTTTCTACTCCCTACAACCAGTATTTAAGCAAATACTTTAAAAACATTAAGAAACATATACTTTACTGAACTTCCTACCTTGGGCAGAATGTTACAAACAGTTCCCTTATGGCATCAAGTTTGCCAGCTTGCCAGTAGGAAGTCTCAGGGAATACCATCTCATCCCCCAGCCTCCTCTAACTGCATACATCCTTAAGAAGCTAATGCTCCTGTATCAGAGGTTGGTCTTCTAACTGGGTAGAACCAGGTGCATGTTATCATATTTAATTCTCCTTTGAAAGGACAGGCTTACTCAAATAGAAGGTGATTCTCCTCCTCCACTAATTAGGGATTCCAAGGGGTTACATGAAGAGGCCTTCATCTCAGAATACCAGAATTCAAATCTAGGTTTTATTGTATATTAACTATGTGACTTTGGACAATTTTGCCCCTTAAACTGTGAGTCTCAATTTCCTCATCTTTAAAATGAGGCTAATGATATGTGACTTATGTCAAATATAAGTTGATGTCTTGTTATAAGACGTAAAGATATGGTATAACAGTACCTGGTGAAATACAGGCAATCAAGTATTACTAACTATTATTATCTTTTTAACATCAATAACTCTGAGTTGGCTAGGCATGATGGCTCATGTCTGTAATCCTCGCACTTTAGGAGGCCAAGGTGGGCGGATCAGTTGAGGTCAGGAGTTTGAGACCAGCCTGGCAACCATGGTGAAATCCCAACTCTGCTAAAAATACAAAAATTAGCTGGTCGTGATGGCAATGGCTGTAATCCCAGCTACTCAGGAGGCTAAGACAGGAGAATCACTTCAACCTGGGAGAGGAAGGTTGCAGTGAGCTGAGATCGTGTCATTGGACTCTAGCCTGGGTGACAGAGCGAGACTCCATCTCAAAACAAAAACAGGCAAACAAAAATTCTTTGAGTTACTTATTCTTTCTTTCTGGGGAAAGAGGTTGAATAATGATAGAGCTTTCTGGAAAAATGATGGTTGAAATATACCTCAATAAGGGTCCAACCCAGACATATCTTTAACAGAGTATTCTATTTTTATTTGCATCTTGATATGTGTTTTTACAGCATGGAGGTAAGTATATCCAATATCCATTTTTCTATAGTATTTTTCTATCACACTGAAACATACCTGCTAATGAGTTCATTACATGTTAAATTATTAATTTATTGGCACTTAGTTACATTGGATTATACACGTTTTTTGTTAGATTGTTTCTGGTGTTGAAGTATGTTTTGTGTTATTGGGAGTATGGATTAGAATGTGGTGTTATTTTTTCTCCAAATAAAAAAAAAAGGAATATGAGCTTGTGCTATATGAAAACTCACTATCCAACATAATTTTAGGAATGGAAATATTTAGGTAACAAGGATTGCATTTTCTATCCCATTCAGTCCCCCTTAAGCTATGAAAATCTCTGTTGAGTATCTTCTACTTTCAAACCCCAAGGGATAAATATTATTCGATATTGGGGGAACCAGCCTCCAATATTTCAATGTAGGTTCTTTTCTATTTTCCTTAAGTGTTGGTCAGTCTGAGAAATAAAGGAAAAGAGTACAAAAGAGAGAAATTTTAAAGCTGAGTGTCCGGGGGAGATATCACATGTTGGCAGGTTCCATGATGCCCCCTGAGCCGCAAAACCAGGAAGTTTTTATTATGGATTTCTAAAGGAGAGGGAGTGTACGAATAGGAAGTGGGTCACAGAAATCACATGCTTCAAGGTCAATAAAATATCACAAGGCAAATGGGGGCAGAGTGAGATTATAGGACCAGGGCAAAATTAGAATTGCTGATGAAGTTTCATGTCCCACTGGGCACGCATTATCATTGATAACATCTTATCAGGAGACAGGGTTTGACAGCAGACAATCAGTCTGACCCACATTTACTAGGCAGGAATTTCCTCATCCTAATAGGCCTGGGGGTGCTACAGGAGACCAGGGCTTATTTCATCCCTTATCTGCAGCCGTGTAAGACAGACATTCCCAGAGCGGCCATTTTAGAGACCTACCCCTGGGAATGCATTCTCTTTCTCAGGGCTGTTCCTTGCTGAGAAAAAGAATTCAGCGATACTTCTCCTATTTGCTTTTGTGAGAAGAGAAATATGACTCTGTTCTGTCTGGCCCCGCAGGCAGTCAGGCCCAGTGGTTATCTCCCTTGTTCCCTGACAATTGCAGCCATTCTGTTCCTTTTGGATGCCCAGATTTCATATCGTTCAAACACACAGACTCTATAAACAATTTGTGCAGATAACGCAATCATCACAGGATCCTGAGGTGACATACATCCTTAGTTTACAAAGTTGACAGGATTAAGAGATTAAAGACAGGCATAGGAAATTATAAGAGTATTGGTTGGAGAAGTGATAAATGTCCATGAAATCTTCACAATTTATGTTCAGAGACTGCGGTAAAGACAGGTGTAAGAAATTATAAAATTATTAATCTGGGAGACTAATAAATGTCCATGAAATCTTCACAATTTATGTTC
>NW_012108630.1:987796-990486 GCF_000951045.1 Mandrillus leucophaeus
CTGACCACCTGCAATAAACTACCAGTGAGTTTTATCACATCTTGAAGACTGCAGAATTTTGACAGTTAAAGATGGAGGGAGGTATTATACACAAAAGGCATATATTTCGCTGAAGATCTAGGATTCATTTTAGAACCTTTAAGCAGTTGTACTTGGAGAGGGTCATAGAGGTAGAAGAGTAATAGGATTTGAAATGCAACTTGGAATAAGATCTTGAATCCCAGACTATTGAGAAATATTCATGAATATGCTTTTCTTCCATTTTATTTTTTTCTTTAGTATCCATAGTACCTAGTAAAATGCTTTGCATATTTTAGATGTTCAAAACATTCTTATTTCAACAAACAAAGGAAAGTGTTATAAGCATGTTAAATTACTAAAATGCACCTTGATTTATTTCTTTTAAAAGTATGTAGGACACATAGACTATCATTTTGCTTCTACAGTTCACCTTGTTAAGTATTTAAACACAATAAAATATAAATTTTAATTTTTTAATTATTCACTAAGTGTCATATATACATATCACTGAATATGTTACAAATATACATGTATTGTATATGTAATATATTAAAAGATAAGTTAAGGATTAATTGAAGGGGCCTATCTGGTGCCAGAGTTTTGCTTTGCTTTTGAATTCTTATTTTAGTCTGCTCTATTTACTGAATGTCCATCTCTGTGTAATATTTGAAAAGCCTCCTGAGTTAAAAATAGTTAATTCTGGGAAAGAGCTCAGCTCTTGGTACTTAGCCATATTATTCATCTTATATGGCTGATACATTTATAATGCATTGATTCAAATACATACAGCTTTTAACTTTTTGCAGAAACTATAAGGTCGTATATCACAGATTAATATTCTCTCATGCCCTCCCCCCACATTCATACACAAAGGTCTCTTGTGGTTAGTGATATTAATCCATTCCTGTGGTTTTGCAGTCAAGAGGAATATAGTGCAGCATGCCTCCTCGTTTAAAACAAAAAGGCTTACGGTGTTCTTTGGCTTTATGCTGCCTTGGCTTTCTCCAGAGGACAGCATCCATGAGAGGGATTTGCTTTGTTTTTCTAATTATCAGCAGCTGGGTGAAACAGCGTCCAAAGGGGAAGAAAACAACACAGAGAATTTTAAGCCATGCTAGTAACAGGTGTTCCCAGGGCTCAAGTTCTTAAGCAACCCTAAGAGTAGGATGAGATGCACTTTGTTGAACTGTTGCTGATAGTAGAGGGAAAATAATCCGGAATTTGCATACAATAACTCATTAGGTCTCCTTCCCAGTATATTAAAGAGACTTAATTTTTCAAAATGCAGTTTTGTATAAAGGTAGTGAATGGTGTGCTAATATGAAATGACTACACAGCATAATTTCATTTCGGCTTGGTTTGTTACTTCTCTTCTCCTAATCTCCTTGCCATATCTCCAATATAAGCCCCCCCACACACATACATCCACGCTCAGATGCGCACACACTCATGTGAGTGCACACATATTGCATATTTACTGATAACATTGTCCAAGCTGCTCTGATAACATCTGGGGTCATTCACCTATAGTTTTATGCAATTATAAATAAAACAGAAATCAAAAAGAGCACATGAACACATTGTGAAATAGCTTCGTGGGCTAATCCTGAATGGGGATACTCATCAAATTATTTAGATACTTATCTTGAATTTATAAAAGCTGGTGTAAATCTCAGTATGACAGATTTAACCAAAGAGAAATGGGTACTGAGTAATATAACTGCATGAAAGTATTCTTAAATAAATATAAGCCTATCTCAAATTTATAGAAAAATAACAATCCCAAAGAGGTTATCCCTCACATAAAGGTTAGAGTTTTAGCAACCAGGGCATTCAACCAGAGCTTTCAGGAGGTGATTAAAGTAGCCTTTAAGCCTCAGTCACTCGCTGGGCTCTTTCACTAGAATGTGAAAATTTGCCACCTCATGGGGACCTGGAGTGTATCAAAGGCCAATCAGTGTTAGAGGGAGAATCAATGGCAGTAAGAGAGAGGATCACAAGAACAGTTAAGCCGAGACACTCAGTCTGTAGGCTCACATTTCTTCCAGTCCAGCACACTGGAGGAGCTACTCCCGGAAGAAGGCAAGGAAGAGACAGCTCTGAGCCAGACCTTGCTTCAGGCAACTTCAGCAGCCTCCGTGACCATTTGAGTTTCAGCTCAAATTCAGGCTGGTGTAAAAGGAGAAGTTGATTTTTACATTGAGTTTTGCATTAAATTTTAAAAGGTAATTAAAAGTTGCCAAAACATTTTGGAATCTGCTCAAATGGCACTAAAGGTTAAGAAAGGAAGATTGATGGAAGATAGTTAAAAGTAATGATTACAGAAAAATAAAATCACTGAGTGGGAATACTAGACCACGATTCTCTCAGGTGGATGACATTGAACTGGCTGTCTACTGATAAAACTTGATAGAATCTTTAAGAATTCCTGAAATAGGCCGGGTGCGGTGGCTCACGCGTGTAATCCCAGCATTTTGGGAGGCCGAGGTGGGCGGATCACGAGGTCAAGAGATCGAGACCATCCTGGCTAACCCGGTGAAACCCCATCTCTACTAAAAATACAAAAAATTAGCCAGGCGTGGTGGCGGGTGCCTGTAGTCCCAGCTACTTGGGAGGCTGAGGCAGGAGAATGGTGTGAACCCGGGAGGCGGAGCTTGCAGTGAGCCGAG
>NW_012108630.1:991666-992833 GCF_000951045.1 Mandrillus leucophaeus
GTTCAGAGACTGCGGTAAAGACAGGTGTAAGAAATTATAAAATTATTAATCTGGGAGACTAATAAATGTCCATGAAATCTTCACAATTTATGTTCTTCTGCCATGGCTTCAGCTGGTCCCTCCGTTCGGGGTCCCTGACTTCCCGCAACAATTCCTGACTTGCTCACTATTTTCATTCTCAAATCCAAGTGCTATGACTTCTTTTGCAGCTAGCTCTTTACAACTTGCTTTCTTAAAGTTGACCAATTTCCACTGAGTAGTGGTCTTCTATTAGTTATTTTTATTCCTGGACCCCTGTCATATACAACAGGAGTCTCCAGTCCTAGGGCCATGGACTGAACTGTTAGGAACCCGGCCGCTTCCTAATATTGAAGCTTCAGCATATTTACAGCCACTCTCCATCACTCACATTACTGCCTGAGCTCCACCTCCTATCAGATCAGCATCAGCATTAGAGTCTCATAGGAGCGTGAACCCTGTTGTGAGCTGTGCATGCAAGGGATGTAACTTGTGCGCTCTTTGTGAGAATCTAATACCTGATGATTTGTCACTGTCTCCCATCACCCCCAGATGGGACTTCCTAGTTACAGAAAAACAAGTACAGGGCTCCCACTGATTCTACATTATGGTGAGTTGTATAATTATTTAATTGTATATTATAATGTAATCATAATAGAAATAAACTGCACAACAAATGTAATGCACTTGAATCATCCACAAACCACCCTCCACCCTGATCTGTGGAGAATTGTCTTCCATGAAACTGGTCCCTGGTGCCAAAAAGGTTGGGGACTGCCGGTAAATAACATTATTGAACTCTGTTGCTGTTGATACTCTTTTCCTAGTCTCTTTGATATAAGAAAGTTGTTCTTTGGAGTCACTTGGTTGCTAGCTCCTCAACCTTTTCTTGTTCTCTAGAGACAAATGTTTATCAGTGTTTTTTCTTTTTGGCCTCCAGAGTCTCATAATTTCAAGCATTGCTTTCCAGCAGGATGCATCATACACCATAAAGCTTAGTGATAGCCCAGCTCTGAAGTTCTCCTAATTTTTTTTTTTTTTTGGATAGAGTTTAGCTCTGTCTCCCAGGCTGGACTGCAGTGGCACAATCTCTGCTCACTGCACCTCCATCTCCCAGGCTCAAGCAATTCTCCTGCCTTGGCCTCCCAA
>NW_012108630.1:995678-1032755 GCF_000951045.1 Mandrillus leucophaeus
AAAAAAAAAAAAAAAAAAAAATCCTGAAATAACCTTCCCCTACCCGCCACCATTACCTCCTTAACATAAGTGGAAAAATAAAAAAGACTGCCTGCTTTTCTGGGCAATGGCAAAATCTGTATTTAAGAGTGTTAATTATGACTCAGTGACTAGATCTGAGTTCCACACCATTCCCTTTTTAATATCAGCTGTGTCTTGGCACTCAAGTTTTCCACGAGTTTGTATCATATGCAAATGTATTTTTTATTTCAGTTTTGTCTTTTCCTGTTATTTTTATTTTCAATTAACAAACTATAAAGACAAAATATATTTTACTGTCCCCAAAATGTATGCCCACTTCTGTTATTACTTTACCATTTTTTTCTCTTTAAAATTATTTTTTAGGGTGAAGGGTTGTTACTGGTGGTAGACACGGTATCATGGCACAGTTGCTAGTAAAAGCTATACTTTTGGCCTTTAACTAAAATCTATGCTTATACAAATACTATTTAAATAAAAAGATTAACTCTCTCAATAAATATGTTTTCTATACAATTTGAATACTTTTTTTGTGTATAGGTGTCATCGATAGGTAACATTTATATCAACAAATTATTATCATTTACTAGAATTTCCTGGGAATAAAAATAATTTTTAAAGACTTTAACCTAACTCTGCATTACAAAACTAACTGTTTATTAATATAACAGTTCATGAAAAATATTTCTGAAAGAACTAAACATTATGTTGGTTGTAGAGGTTCCCACCTACAGAGAGAACATGAGTTACCCTAAACTGGAGAAGGGTGACTCTCCCAAACTTTTCTTTACTATGCAACATCTTTATTCTCTCTTCCAATGGCAGATTTTTCCCTAGCAGAAAACTAGGTCTCCTAGACTCTCTCAATTCAAATTATTCACTCCACCCAAAGCCTGAATATATCTGAATAAAAACATGTCTCTGCAAATGAATCATAAATAATCTTGCGTGCATCCATAGGTATTTTAAGACACCCTAACCTAAGCACGTTGCAGGTGCAATAAGTAGCATGGTTTCTACGATGTTGAAGTTGGCAGAGCCAACAACTCACATTTTTACTCATATTAACATCTGTGTCCACAATACATCATTGAATATTCATATCTGCCCTGCTTTTCCTGTCTCTAGAAGTTTTCCAACCCCTATGCCCTGCTGTATTTTGGCCATTTCTAGCCAACACTCAGAGTTTTCAGTCTTTGCAATTTTTATTTTTCTTTTGTCAGCATTTTCTTTTATCCCAGATCTTCCCCTTAGTACACAGATTTTTCCACTTATTTTCAGCTTTCCTTATCTTCTGAGCCCTAGCCCTTGCATGACTGTTTTTCTACCCTTTTGTTCAGTGGTTAGCTAACCGGGCCCACTACTCCTTTGGATTTTGGATCTTTTTGGTTAGTGAACTGAATGATTACCATGTTTTCTTTACCTCGACTCTAATGAACTTTATTTGAACTATAGTCTTTAGTTCTTCTGGCTGCCACTTCTGCCTTGGGAAAGACAACCATTACTTGAGAATTCTGGTTAATCAAAATGTTACCGTCCTTGAAAAATGGTCTAACATTAATGAATCTGACACTCAAATAGACACATAATTATATCTGTAATCTGGGTTTTGTAGAATTTAAAAATATAAATAAAGGCTATGGTCGTGATTTTTTTAAATTTTTAATTCAGTCAACCAAATCAAGGCTGCTTCCTTTTTCTTTTTCTTTTTTTTCAAAAGACTTGAGCTCAATAAAATGCACATAATTTTTTGCCAAGCAATTCTTTTTTTTCCCCTTAATTTTTAAGCCCATGGGTATTTCAAGGGAAATTCAACCCACATGTTTCTGATTCATTTACACTTAATTCATTAAAATGTTGTTTTGTAAGAGTTATTTGATGTCCAAGGGCCTTATGAGTCTTTTTATATGACTTTTTATGCCATTTTTTTTCCTCAAAAACAGGAAGTGGTATTTTGCTAAGAACTGAAACTCCAAAAGGGCTGAATTTCATATGAATCACATAAAGCACACTAAGATGATTGTATTTCTCCTGGGTCATCTTTGCTTTGGGGGAGCACTTGAATCTGTTATCTGCGTTGACTATATGTTGTTAATGAAATTCCTATTTCTCCAACACAATTCTAAAATCTCCTAAAAAGGAAGATTTCTAAAGTCAGTCTTTAGAAGAATACACAAAATGAATCAATTTAACTCAATATTCATAGAATATAATGTTATTTATTAGGACAAAGTGTTATAGCAGAGGCATCCACCATGTGATAGCCTCAGGAAACCACTACAGTCTGTTTATTTAAATCGAAACCTTCCTTTATTCCCTCATCTCACTCCAAGAAAGGAACTTTGTGTAAAAAGGGGCAGAGAAAGAGATTGCAATGGATTAAGTAAACAGAACGTGTGTGTGTTCAATGACAATAAGAAACACTCTAATGTATATCTAAGTCATGCTTTCTTATATAGAAGCAACAACTTTTTTAGCCAGAGACTATTTGAATAGCAAGTGTGCAATATTTTCTTTGTGACAAAAAAATTGGAATGCTTATGTAATGAGTCTGAACTTCCTCGGATACACAGTTTTTACTAGTAGAACACTGAAGTGTCTTCTCGAGAACGCTTGACTTCAAGAGCAGCTCTGTGGTCCCTGAATGAAATCCAGAACCAAAGGCCCACCAAAGGGTTCTTCTGACTGGTTTAGTTTTCAGTGCAGACAAATTCAGTGAAGGAATCCAAATACCACTGAGAATAAGAGTACCATTTTGGATCAAATCTTTGGCAGCTGAAATCAAAACTAGAAAAAATTATTAGGAAAAAAATTATCTGGGGTATAAAGGAATGAGATTGGAAACAAAATTTCTTCGTAAAAGGACATAATGATGTGGATAATGAGCAGAGGATGACAATTCCTAGAAATAGAATGGATAAAGTACTTAAAGTAGAAGACGAAGTTTTAAAAGAGAGAAACACAGTAAACTGTCAGAGGAAATACAAAGACAACTACTAAAGCTGAAGTTGTCTTTCCTTAAATCCAAAATACTTGGCTTACTTATTGGAAATATTCGAATTTCTAAATACAGCAAAGGCATGAAGTACAGTAATTAGAGCATCCACAGTGTTCTCCCCCACCCAATTATTCACTGTAGAGCTACTAGATGGATACCTATGCAACATCTTTGATGTAACATCACTGAAACTAATGTTTTACAAAGCATCCAAGCTTAACATTTATTTAGAAACCTACTAACTCTGATGTGTAGATTGCCTGAAAATAGAGAGGAACTGTCCTTTAACACCAACTCTATTGATTCTGACGTCAACATAGTTCCCTCACCCCCCAAACCATAAATACATGGAATAAACATCAATATTTATGTGTACTCTTTTTCTCCACGATATCTCATGATGTGTGCCTTTGACACTGGTTCACAATTCCGCTTTCTTCAGAGAAAGTAAGTCTTGAGTAAAGAGAGAAGATGAGTACCACATGATTGGTATAGCATCATAAAATTTTTATAATACCTTAGAAACTGATTAATTTCCAACTATGGACAAGCTATTTTTCTAAAAACTTTAGTAAAATTAAATTTAAGACTAATTTCTTTAAGTGGATTGCAATTTACTGGAGGTGAGAGGCACGAAAGAAATTACAATCCAAGATACTATATTAAATGTTATACAAGGGATACAAACTATTTCTTTTTTTTTTTGGTTTGAATTAGGGTCTTGCTCTTTTGGCCAGGCTGGAGTTCAGTTGTGTGACCTTGGCTCAATACAACCTCTATCAACTTCAAGAAACCCTCTCACCTCAGCCTCCCGAGTAACTGGGGCTACAGGTATGCCAGCATGCCTGGCTAATTTTTAACCTTTTTTTTTTTTTTTTTTTTTTTAAGTAGAGATGAGATCTCACTATACTATGCAGGCCACAAACTTATTTTAATTGATACAAAAATTAATTAAGGTAGTATTTCAATTGGAGATGTTAGAAATGGTTTTATGTAAGAGTTAACCTGTGAGTTAGTAAGAATTTTAATAGGTATGAGTGAAAACGAAGGAAGAAAGGATGAATGAAAGCAGGCAAGTAGAATGAGGTAAACTGGGAGAGTTAGAATAACAGCTCTACTGGGAAATCATATTGGAAGTTTAATTGGAGCCATGCTGTTGGTGACCATGTGTGCCAGACTGAGTAATCTGAATCAGTACATAGTACATAGTTCATTAAACCCTGTGAAAATGGAAAATACTTTGAAAATGGGGAGTGTGAAGGAGGTGGCATGGCTACATTTGTGTTTTGGAGCTTGGCAGAAAAATATAGGAATTCTTAAAATCAGAATCTATTAGTGGGCTTCAGTAGCTTAAAAACTTTTAGAAAATTGATTTGTTTTGTGGGACAAGTTTTATATCTTTTGTCAGTTTCTTTAAAAAACCATGATGATTCAACAGTTTAACAATTATTGGGACCTGTTGGGAGGCAATGTTCCATGAATAACTCGTTGCATCTACATATTCAGAGCTTTCTAAGCAAAGAGTGCTGCCACCTAAGTTAAAAGTTGATTGAATAGGGAATAATCCTTTGAAGTCAGAGACAGATACTTCCAGAGACATGTAGTGATATGTATCTCCCTGTGTCCATTTGTTTATATCTCAGGGCAGTAAAGCAGTGACATTTGTCTCCACTCTGAGAAACAACTTGTTTAGATTCTGGAGCAAAGGTTTCTTTCTCTCTCAGGGAGCATAGGCAGTTTTGCTAGTAGCTCCTGCAGAGGCGCTAGTTTCATAACTTGGAGCCTCCTCTCCTGTGGTGTGAAGCTTGCTGCATGACATCTTGTAGCAGTATCATGGGGAACAAGTTCCTCTGTGAGAAAATAATCTTTTCCCCAACCAAAATACTTGTGATTAGGTATACATGTATGTATGTATATAGCTCTGGCACACTAATTTTTGAGCTAGCAAAGTAATATCTCAGACTCTTTACAGTTTTGAACTAAACAGAATCAAATAGAAATTAAATACCGGAATAATACTGAGTGTCACAACTGAGTAAGATTACTTCCATTATACAAGTATGTCTCAACATTATTCAATCTATTGATATACTTCATTACATGAAAAGATTGAAAAAATAATGCAATCATATTATTAAAATTCAGAATAATTTGATAAAATGTTGCATTCATTACCAATAAAAAACCCCTTAAACTAAAAAATAAAAAATTTTAACTCTATTACTATAAGCCACAGGTAGAAACCTACTATAAACATATTTAAGAGAGACAAAAACAAACATTTTAATACACTTAGCAAAGAAGAAAGATTCACATCATTGGAGCCCTACTGCAATAATACATAATAAAATAGTAGAAAAATTTTTATTATAATGAGTAATAAAACATGGATACCTGCTATAATTCCTTTATATTTTTCTATAAAATACTATAATCCTAGCTAACTCTGAAGATAATACTCAATATTTGTAGATTAAATAATTATTATATGAAAATATAGTTTTCAAAGTGTGTCCCTAAACCAGCAGCAGCTACATGTCCTAGACTTACTAGAAATGCATTGTCTCCGGCTCTGTCACAGACCTGCTGAACCCAGTGATCTGTGCTGTAACAAACATCCTGGGTAATTCTGATGCATCCTAAAATATGAGAACTACTAATATAGAAAATTCAAGAAATTTTAATACACTTCAAGATAATTAAAGAGAATAAACTGAAATAATCTTAGAACAACATAAAATCCATGAAATACACCTGAAAAATAGCTTTACAAATACATGTATTAATATCTCACTAAATGTCAGAAAGATATACAGAGCTAAAAGTTTGTAAACTATGTGAGATATATCAACATCACCAGTATATAAAAAATACTCAACGCAAAACAAAAAGAGATAAAATATATGAAGAAAACAAATGAATGACCTATCAAATATGTAAAAATATTCCAAATCAAACACTCTTGAAAATTAATGCAACATTATAACATTTTTTTATTCATTAGATTGACAACACTAAAAGACCTAATACCCAGTATTGTCTAGGCCATAGGAAAATTCACACTCTGAAGTTATTGTGGAATTGTAGATTGTTAAAATTTTTCCTAGAAAAGGGATAATTTAGCATTACTCATTAAAATTAATGTCAGATTTGTTCTTTGCCCCAAAATTTATATTTCTAGGATGTTATTCTATAAGGATTCTTAAACATGTGTAAAAACATGAACTTATGTGTGTGAATCAAAGTATTATTCAGTGAGAGCAAAACATGGCAAGAACCGAAGTAAACTTTAAGAGGAAAATTACATAATAAATTTGTGTGTGTGTGCATGCAAATGTGTAGAAATGGAGCTAGCAGAAATGACCTCAGAAAAATGAATAATTCATTAATAGAAGGGGAAAAAAGAAACAGCATAACCAATTTGAGAAAGAGAATGTTTCTCATTCCAGCGTCATTGATCAATTTCAAGACCCCATCTTTGCTCATGGGCCTTTGGACTGGGTAGGGGCCTGTGCCCCAGAAATTGAGATTCATGGATCAGATGCAGCTTGTTCATCTTGTTTGCTGATACAGGAAATGATGTGGAGCTCTTCCAATGGATTCAGAAAGAGTCACAAGTGGAGATTCAATTTAAGTGGAGTTTAGCTGTCACTGAAACGGAAGAAGAGCTCATGTAAATGAGTTTAAAGTGATAGCACTTAAGAGCCTTCATAATGAAGGAATGTACTCCAACTTAGATAATAGGACCATTTTAATAGATAATTTGGTCACTTTTCTGATTTCTTACTATGTTCACCACATTCATGAATACATTTCTCTAAAGGCTTTACATATGCAGCTATTGGAACAAGACAAAAAGAAAGTCAACCACACAATAGCAATGAATACCTCTATCCTTATTATATCTGAAATAGTTTTAAGAATTATTATAACTAAATGTACTAATATTAAACATGTTCAAAATATATAGCTACTGGATTTTATGAATAAGTGTCGCAAATTACAAACATAAGTGACTTTTGCTGATAGAAAAAGCACAGCAGAACTTTTGTTTTTAAAAATAGTTACATTTTAGAATAATTTGTGTGTGTTAAGTTATTCTGAGGTGAGAATAGCAGCAACTGCCCAATTCTAGATCACAAAAATTGTGCACCTATTTTCTCTTCTAATGCTATAGGATTAGCTGTTACATTTAAATCTTTGATCTATATTGAGTTAATTTTTGTGTAGTATAAAACAGTTGTCCAATTTCATTCTTTTGCACATGGATTTTCAGTTGCCCCAGCCTTGCTGAAAACACTATTCTTTCCCTGGTTGAATTATTGCAGCACCTATGTTGAAAATTAATTGACCATAAATGTGAAGTTTTGTATCTGGATTCTCAAATATAGGCCATTATATAAGTACAACATTGTCTAATTATTGTAGTGTTGTGGTAAGTTTTGAAATCAGAAATAGTGATTCCACCAAATTTGTTCTTTCTCCAGATCATTTTGGCCATTCTGGATCCTTCAAATTTTCATATAAAATTAAGGATTTACTTGTCAATTTCTTTAAAGAAACTATCTGAGATTTTGACAGGAATTACTTCAAATACATAAATAAAATTGGAAAGTACTAATACATTCTAAATACTAACATTTTCTTGATGATGCAAATGCCTTAGTTCATGGGCATATTGATCTTGTGTCCTGCAATCTTGTTGAACTAATTTCTCAGTTTTAATAACATTTGTGGATTCTTTAGTATGATCTATATATGTATTAGTCTGTTTTCATGCTGCTGATAAAGACATACCTACCACTGGGTCATTTACAAAGAAAAAGAGGTTCAATGGACTCACAGTTCCACGTGGCTAGGAAGGCCTCATAATCATGGTGGAAGGTGAAGAGGGAATGAGAACCAAGTGGAAGGGGTTTCCCCTTATACAACCATCAGATCTCGTGAGACTTACTCACTACTGTGAGAACAATATGGAGGAAACTGCCCCTGTGATTCAATTATCTCCCACTGGGTCCCTTCCACAACACGTGTGAATTATGGGAGCTACAGTTCAAGATGAGATTTGGGTGGGGACACAGACAAACCATATCATTGTGCCCCTGGCCCCTCCCAAATCTCATATCCTCACATTTTAAAACTAATCATGCCTTCCCAATGGTCCCCCGAAATCTTAACTCATTTCAGCAATAACTTAAAAGTCCACAGTTCAAAGTCTTATCTGAGACAAGGCAAGTCCCTTCTGCCTATGGGCCTGTAAAATCAAAACCAAATTAGTAACTTCCTAGATAAAATGGGGGTACAGGCATTGGATAAATACAACCATTCCAAATGGGAGAAACTGGCCAAAAAGAAGGGGATAAAGAACCCATGCAAGTCCAAAATCCAGCAGGGCAGTCAAATCTTAAAGCTCCAAAATGATCTCCCTTGACTCCATGTCTCACATCCAGGTCATACTGATGCAAGGAGTAGGCTCTCCTGCCAGTCAATGCCCCAGTGAGGACCCTGTGTGGGGGCTCCAACCCCACATTTCCCTTCCACACTGCTGTAGCAGAGGTTCTCCATGAGGACACTGCCACTGCAGCAAACTTCTACTGGACATCCAGGCATTTCCATACATCTTCTGGAATTTAGGCAGAGCTTCCCAAACCTCAGTTCTTCATTTCTGTACACCTGCAGGCTCAACACTGCATGGAAGCTGCCAAGGGTTGGGGCTTGGACCCTCTGAAGCCATGGCCCAAGCTATATCTTGGCCCCTCTTAGCCATGACTACAGCAGCTAGGATGCAGGGCACCAAGACCCTAGTTTGCACATAGCAAGGGGCCCCTGGGTCCAGCCTATGAAACCAGTTTTTTCTCCTAAGTCTCTGGGCCTGTGATGGGAGGGGGCTGCTGCAAAGGTCTCTGATGTGCCCTGGAGATATTTCCCCATTGTTTTGGCTATTAACATTTGGCTCTTTGTTATTTATGCAAATTTCTGCAGCCAGCTTGAATTTCTCCTCAGAAACTGGGTTTTTATTTTCTGTCACCTCAGGCTGCAGATTTTCTGAACTTTTATCTGTTTTCCTTTTAAAACTGAATGCTTTTAACAGCACCCAGTCACCTCTTGAATGCTTTGCTGCTTAGAAATTTGTTCTGCTACATACCCTAAATCATCTCCCTCAAGTTCACAATTCCACAAATCTCTAGGGCAAGGACAAAATGTCACCAGTCTCTTTGCTAAAACATGGCAAGAGTCACCTTTATTCCAGTTTCCAACAAGTTCCTCATCTCCATCTGAGACCAATTCTGCTTGGATTTCATTGTCCATATCATTGTCAGTATTTAGATCAAAGCCATTCAACAAGTCTCTAGGAAGTTCCAAACTTTCTCACACCTTCCTATCTTCTGAGCCCTTCAAACTGTTTCAGCCTCTGCCTGTTACCCAGTTCCAAAGTCGCCCTCACATTTTGGGGTATCTTTACAGCAGTGCCCCACTACCTTGGTACCAATTTACTGTATTAGTTTGTTTTCATGATGCTGATAAAGATATACCTGAGACTGGGTAATTTACAAAGAAAAAGCAATTCAGTGGAATCACAGTTCCACGTGGTTTGGAAGGCCTCACAATCATGGCAGAAGGTGAAAGGCACATCTCACACGGCAGCAGGCAAAGAGGAAATGAGAGCCAAGGGAAAGGGATTTCTCTTATAGAACCGTCAGATCTCATGAGACTTATTCAATACCATGAGAACAGTATGGAGGAAACTGCCCCCATGATTCGATTATCTCCCATTGGGGTCCCTCCCACAACACGTGGGAATTATGGGAGCTACAATTCAAGATGAGATTTTGGTGGAGACACAGGCAAACCATATCAATATATAAGATAATGTCTTCTGCAAATAGACAATAAGTTTGAGCATTTCTCCTCCTTGCTCTCTCTGCTGAGTTACCACTTATTCTCCACATCCATCCACTGAATGTTGCAGCCCCTGTCAAGCAGCTCTGACTATGGCTATTTTCTATGTGTGCTACTAATCAGTCTCTCTGTCCCTTTAGGCCCATGGGTGCCAATGACTTTTTGATTTTTTTAGCCCTAAGGGACCACATCAACTATTATACATTTCTTCTAACCTTGCCCATACAATTTTCCTACCTTAGAATATCTTTTAAATTATATATTAATGTACTAATATGTATAAAAATCTAGGACATAGTATAAAATGATAAAAATAATTTGCATTGTTCAAAAATATATTACTTTTTTCAATGCAAAATATGGGAAAACTTAAATATCTAAGGTCCTAAATCCTATACTATTGCTAATTTGCCTTTTAAGGATTTAGAAATATTAATGCAAAGCACAGTGAAACAATATGTAACATTTATACTTAGAATCACTATTTTGAGAAATTTCTAACCTTAGTGTAGGTTGGGAATTCTAAATCTACTAAAACATCATGAGTAATGCTGCATTTGTCTTTCAATAGTTATATATGTAAAGCAAATACAATAATTAGCTTGAGAGTCAGAACAAAATTTTTGTGAATTACATATTAGCTGCAATTTAAATTAATACACATGCCTTAATTTTGAGAGCAGAAAATGCCAGGCTTGAATAACTATCTATAAGTGACATGTCAAAATAATTCATATTAAAGTATTACATATACTTCAATATCCTCAAACATATCAGTCAATTTTACAATAGCTTCTGTTGAAATTCATCATAATTTTCAAAGAAAATCAGGCATAGAACAATTATTCTCTCCTTATCATTGTGTTTAGTGTCTTAGAAATAAGCCAGTTATTGAGTGAGACAGATTTTGAAAGAAAAAAGAAGGCATTGTAAAACAGCACCTTACGTGGAAGAATTACAGATTTTAATTTAAAAACATTATGCTTACATTTCAATAGCTGACATTTTTCACTTTTATATAAAATTTTAATAATTGGTGTTATGAAAAACACACTTGATAATAAATAAGATTTTGCATTTAAAATCTATTAAATTTTTATTAGTTTCTCAAATCCAGGAAGAAGGTATTTTTCCATATAAGGTAAATATTTTCCCTCCTGTTGTTGCTCCAGTGCTATTTCTTATAAGAAACTCAAGCTCTTTAGCATTTGTGTCTGCATTATGAAATTTACTACTTATTTATTTATTTTTACTATTATCATGTCAGTTTCATTTCGTTTTCTCCACCTTCTCTCGATAATTCAGCCTGTAGAGATGTTTTACTAAGCCTGTGGAACATTCTTTCTTTTTTTTTTTTTTTTGAGACGGAGTCTCGCTCTGTCGCCCAGGCTGGAGTGCAGTGGCCGGATCTCAGCTCACTGTAAGCTCTGCCTCCCGGGTTTCGCCATTCTCCAGCCTCCGAGTAGCTGGGACTATGGGC
The DNA here is from genome assembly GCF_000951045.1 of Mandrillus leucophaeus. Taxonomy (NCBI): domain Eukaryota; kingdom Metazoa; phylum Chordata; class Mammalia; order Primates; family Cercopithecidae; genus Mandrillus; species Mandrillus leucophaeus. The sequence goes on from NW_012108630.1 coordinate 1,007,075, forward strand.
GCCGCCACCTCGCCCGGCTAGTTTTTTGTATTTTTTAGTAGAGACGGGGTTTCACCGTGTTAGCCAGGTCTCGATCTCCTGACCTCGTGATCCACCCATCTCGGCATCCCAAAGTGCTGGGATTACAGGCTTGAGCCACCGCGCCCGGTCAGGAACATTATCTTTCAAAACATGCAGCCAATTGTGCAGAGGTCTGTATCTTTGTTGCTTTGATATTTCCAAGCTAGAAGAATGCAAATGTCATTATTGAGGATCGCTTTGGAAAGATCTTAAATCAAGGTTAATTCCATCTTTTTGTATGAGGAATGATTGTCCATGGACACTAGGAAAGTGAAGACACATAGAATCCCTGGGCCCACGTATGTTGATTATAAGACGGTTGCAGGACCTGAACAATGACACTATGTCTGTGGATAATAAATACAGATGACTTTATAGCTTCCAAAATATGTTTCAGAAACATAATTTTATTTTATATCATAGCCCACATTTAATTAACAAACATATAGTAGCAAAACTTTCCCCAAAACTCACATATACCTAAATTCATAGCATTCTAAAAACAATTGCTAAACCATCCATGTGGTAGTTGCCAAATGATGGCCCTAAACTATTCTGCTGACATTAATGCATTACCCATTATATAAAAAAAGGGACGAGGATGAGAGGGGAGAGGGGAGTGAGAGAGTTTATTTTAAGGGAATAGTGTGAATGGCATTCCATTTATCCATCACCATCTGTGGCTGAAAGGAAGAGGACATTTATATTTTAGCTTAAGTCAAGTGAGGAGGGGAATTTCAGGAGAATAAACACACATACACACACACACACACAGTCTCTCTCTCTCTCTCTCTCTCTCACACACACACACACACACACACACGTGTACAATAAAACAAAACAAAGCCTTTGAGACCTTGATTTAAGCCCAGGATTTCAGGAGACAGGAGTATGTTGTAGCTTACTGAACAAGGATACAGCGATCTATGTGTTTTATAATGACAAAGCAAAAGCACAGATTTCCCAAGGACTAGATTTAAGAACATGCTAGGCTCGTGTTATTGTAAAAGGGATCTTGATCAAGACGACCATCAATAGAGAAAACAACTCCAACAAGAGCAAGAGACAAGGTGAAGTCCAATGGCTCACTTTCAAAAATAGTGGCTAAAGGACCTCAGAAAGAATCTGAGTAACCTTCACTATCATCCTACTGGAAGACAATTCCACTTTCAACATTCATTCACCAAGTCCAGAGAGTACCAACACTATCTCTGGTGTGCCATACGCATAAGCCTGTGTTCACTACTCCAAGTATCAGCTTACCTGGGCCCTGTATGTTAGGCAAGGTAGCAGAACAGAAAGTAAGGCAAGGAGAAGGAAACAAAGCCATCACATTCCTCCCTCCACTACAGGCTCCTAACACTGGAGTAAGCCCAAATTAGGGGAGACAAGAAATGTTAAACAGATTCATGTTTGTCATTGGACGTTTTATAATGGATCGGACTATGTATTGGTACTGAATGAGTAGGACCATTTGAAATGTCAAAACATCAATTGCTGAGCATGTAATTATCAGGAGTGGTATATTCTGCTAGAGATTTTATTTAGTGAGACAGAGGAAAAAAAAGAATAAAGTTTCTTTCTCCTGCATACTAGTGAATCCAGGATGATTTTTTTTCTTATAGAAACAGTACTTTTCACATCCTGCTGTTTAGAGAAATTCACATCAATGCTTTTCCCACAATATAAAATACGTATGTGTTTTGGCACTTACACACACTGAGGAGCAGCAATTTCCTTTTTTCCCCCATCATGTTTTTTGACAAATCAATGTATCCCTAATCAGTTGATCATTGCCAACATGCATTAGCACTAGCTCAGCCCAGATTTATTGCAATTAGGTTACTTCACAAGTTGAACACATCCCCTGGTGGATTTTAATAAAACGGGACGTTTCTATGAACCTCTAGTTGTGGTATGTTCAAAAAGAATATGTTATTAAAAAGGTTAGGGGCTTAAACTTTTATATACATAATATGTGTTAAAATTAACATTTCAATACAAATACAATAGGAAAAGGGGAGCAGATACAAAAAGAAACTGGCAATAAATAGATTTTTTACATGTTATCAAGATACGAAAATATTTTAATAAAGTACTGAATCTGTTTGAAATATCAAGTTCTACTAATGTGTTAAAAGCTTGTTTTGAGTAGTTAGGACACTCAAAATGCTGATAACATCTGCAACACATAGCCTGTGCTGAATGTTTACATATCTGGTCCTACTTATTTATGAGAAAAATAATAAAAAAAGAAAGAAGTAGAAATTAAAAGGGTAAGGAAACTAAAAAGACAGGCAATGAAGAGATAAACTCTATTATAGTATTATTATTTATTTCAGATGTAAAGTTGTATTACATATTCTTTTTAAGTCTATACATCCTCCAGCAGCAAATGTACTCCTACTTTTAGGATTATAAATCAAAACTATTTATTGAGAAACTGTCATAAGCCAGGCACTATATTTCAAGCTATAATTCTTTTACTATTTGAAATAAGGTTTAACCAGAAGGTTTACATGGAGTTAAAAAGTGACCAAATATTTAAAGTGACTCAAACTGAATATGCTTTGTTTAGTTCAGGTCTGTTAAACATCAAGCGTGGACATGCCAACGTTGCTTGAGTTCAGCACTGAGCTCGGTCAGCTATCTCCTGCTGATAAATAACAAAGAGGCAAAGATGACATTGAAACAAATGATCCTGAGAAGGTGAAGGTTGAGCCCCCTTGAAGCACATCCATAAACTTACCATAAACTTATACACACATACACACACACACACACACACACACACAGGCCCCAAGTCACTCTGTCACTTCATAGGAAATAACTTCAACTACCAATGTGTATGTTTTGGGAAATAAACATGGAAGAAGATAGGTCAGAGTCAGTTTAGTGTCAAAAAATGCCTATACTACTTGGCTCTTCTTTAAATACGATACTTGGGTTAGGAACAAAGACTCTGCTGGAAAAGCAGTTTAATTATCACCAACTTTCTCAAAGCAAAGGACAAAACAACTACTGTGGGATTTCAAATCTGTCAGCAATCTCTCTTATACTTCACTCATCACAAGGCCCCTGGATTTCACAAGCACGAGGCCTCACCCACTTCAAAGACCATGGGGAAACCCACTTCAACAAAAGTCTCCTTTGAGCCTACATGGAGTGATTTTACTTTTTTCTTACTCTTCATCCCAGAAGTTAATTCCAGAGTTGGTTGATGCAATAATCTCAAACAATAGACTGCAAACCTAAACACTTATTGGCTGACTTTATCCCACTTGAAATGCATAAAGTTACTGTGATTCAAGTTATGCCCTAGGTGTTGATTTTTTATGAGCCTATAATCCTGGAGATGTAACATTTGATTTGGTTCACATGGTGTCTGTAAGAGTACCTTGCAGTGATAGAAAATGAGAAACAACATTTACAAATAATTGCCAGGTTTCAAGGACTTCTCATCCATCCCCATGACATAAATCCTGGAATCTACAGCATGTATATTTGAAATATATTACCATAAAATATTTGTAATTACTTTTTAAATTCTCTAGGACATGTCTTGGTGTCAGAAATATAGTATTTATTTATTATTAGTTATTTTTCTCTTGGTTCATTTCTCTTTGTGCATTTTCAGAGAATAATACTTGACCTAAACATTTGCATTTTTAACGTATTTATAGTAAAAAGAACTGATAATTTGCCACACAAGACATTATACTGATCTTCACCACAGGAAATAGATGCTATGTGTCTATGTACCTACTGTGATGCAAACAAAGAAAGTAAAATGTGGAGCAACTAGTTTGTTTGTTCAAAGTCACACTGAAGGAAAGCCAACACCCAGGATTCTCACTCCATTGCCTGTTTGCTTAAAAATATCTTAAGCTGCCCATCTGTCAACTGGAGCTCAGTTCAAATCCATCCTCCTTCTTGATCCCCTCTGTGACCTCTCGGACTCCAAATCCTTTGCGGCATCCCTAACACATTGGCTGTGTCATTTATTTAGAACTTATCATGTACCGTTTTCCGTTGTCAGTTATCTAAGCTGACTAAAATTTCTGGTAGGCAGATCCTAAATCTTGGATTATCAAGGACCTACACCCAATGTCATCCGTAAGACTCAAAGCTAAGCAGTTACCTGATTTTAAAACCTCTTTAGAAGAATCAAAACTGGAGTATATAAAAAGTTTTTCTAAATATAGTTTTGAATAATAGGGTCACAGATTTAGTATGATTAATGTTTGTGTATAAGGAAAAGAAACCAAAGGGTTTATTTACTTTTGCATCTTATAACTATCCAAGTCATATCCATCAAAAGTAGGTACTGATTACAGACCAGTGTTTCACAAGCCCCAGTGAGCACGGCTTGCTTAACACAGACAGAAATTCTTCTTCCCTAATACATAGACTGAGAAACAGAAATGATTAAGAAAGGCCTACCCTCCAGCAGCCAAACTCTTTGGAAGTTTGGAAGTAAAGGATACCTATATCACGTTTCTTTTGATGTTAGGAATGAGGACTCCAGACTAACACAGATTGTATTTTCCCTGGTACTAATCATCATTTCCTCAAATTTTCCAATTCCAACCACTAGATGTCATGCAGAGACCACAAAGTAGAACATCTTAGTGGTTTTTTTTGTTTTTTTTTTCCCCCCACATCAAGCATTACCAATTTTATGAACTGCAACATTTAAGGTGGTTTTGAAAAATGTTAAGAGACAGGCATTAAAGACACAGGTCAGTGCAATTTATTTCACAGGCTGGGTGCACAGACATTAGGGCAAAAATATATAGAGTGAAAAGTACTACTTCATGCATTGCAAAGCATTATTTCCAGAATCTGAAAAATTCATGCAAGTGGGTTCCAAAAAAAAAAAAAAGATAGATTCTAAAGCTTCCCATCTTTAGCAATCATGTACTTTATTTACCCTGGTAGACAAAACTGGAATTCAAGAAAATGGAAAGAAAGAGTATGTAAGTATATAATAGAAAAAAATAAAAAGTTTTTGGATTAAATACTAGCTTGGACATGTGCTAATTGAGTAAACCTGCTGTAATACTTAACTTCTGTAAGTAACTGTTTCCTGGTCTGTGAAATGAGAATATCTGACATGTAATAATTGGGAAGTTTCAATAAAACATTGTGTATATATATACTATATATATTATGTTATATAAAGTGTGTGTGTGTGTGTGTGTGTGTATATATATATATATATATCTCAGGACCTCAGAAGAGAGAGTTACAGATTCTGGAGTCAGCAAGTTATGAGTGAGAGGTGAAGCAGTTGAAAGAGGACTAAGTTGTCCAAAAAGACTGCAGCAGATTGGAAAAAAAAAAAAAATAGAGCATCTGGCTTTAGGTGTAGGAAGATTTCAGAAATGGGTAAGCAAAAGATAAGAAAGAATCTACAGATACCAGTTTGGGTGTATAAGTAAAAAGATAATTTTAAAATCATTTCTTTATTGTTTATAATTAGATAAGCCTCCACTAGTGGGAAATGAGAATAAGAAGATAGAAAAAAAATTGGCCTATTGAGAATAAAAATTCTCAAGTAGGTGAAAGGAGATGGGATCCAGACCTGGAAAAGGCTGATTGGAAAGATAAAGGATCCCTCCAAACATACAATTAAAAATACAAACAATAATAAATCAAAATAAGTTTAAGGAAGGCCAGCAGAGTTTGAAGAAATAATACAGCATCTCATCCACCACCACACAAAACTAGTTTTTTAATCAAGAGAAAACTTATAAAATAGGAATCATGGCCTTTATTCCTAAGAGCCATACTAGATGTAAAAATCTCTCTAAAGTATATGACACATATTGAAATATACACATATACATACACACATACACATATGCATATATGTTTTTAAAAAACAAAATTATGAAACATTTTTCTTTTTTATGCATCTTTTGCTTGTATCAATAAATCCTACAGTCAGCTTACAATGAAGGCCAGTTTTTCTCAAACACCATAATGCTCTGCCTAAATCATTCATTTTAAAAATGATGGGTAAAACTTTATGAATAAAATGAAGTATACTTTATGTTAAATTATTTTGAATTCTCTATATTTAAAAATAATATTGAGGTTATGACTCCAGTAAACAAAACTGAAATGCTAAAGATTACATTTAAATAACACATTGTTTATTATTATTTTCTTATTTTAAATTTTATTTTAAGTTCTGGCATACATGTGCAGAACATGCAGGTTTGTTACATAGGTATACATGTGCCATGGTGGTTTGCTGAACCTATCAAACTATCGTGTAGGTTTTAAGCCTCACATGAATTAGGTATTTGTCCTAATGCTCTCCCTCTCTCCCCTTGCCCCCCACCCCCAAACATAGCACACTAAAACATCAAGTATTGTAATTTGCAGTTTTTGATACACCATGTAGGCTAGAATAAGAAGCATTTTAAGTATGAAATAGGAAGATATAGAGAAATTAATTAATTTGTAAATTTAATCTTAAAATTTCAATTCGTGTTTATATTTTAATAATGCTTATAGTTTAATATTAGCTATTGATGTTTTATCTATAAAAGTAGACTATGAAATTTACTTTTTAAATATTTAAACTTCCTTAGTTTTCAAGATTTTCCAAATCATGTACATATTTGATGATTTTTATTATTCATTTAGGTAACTAGGTAAATATTGTTCAAAATGACCACATTAATTATATGTTTTTAGTAATGATTTACTCCCCAGAAGGTATATGTTTCCACCTTAAATTCCTGTAAATAAAATTCTTGTGATACCTTCTTAAAAAGTAAGAGAAAAGAAAGACAGAGAAAACTGATTCATTTCTACTTGGAGCTGATTTCAAATACGTAAACCCCAACTACGTAATTCTGTACACAGGGATCTCATTATTTATTTTCATAGTTGCTGCTTTATTTAAAATTTTGTCTCTAAAGTTTATATTTGGCAAGACAAATAACAAAAATAAGCTGGTTTATAATTTTTCTTATTCTAAGGTGTGCATGTGTATATCTGTAAGTATGTTTTAATTTCTAATGGCCTGTCCAGGTGAAGTTATCACTCCTGGAGACATGGCAACCCATATGAGAATGTTTATATACACTGGGGTGCAGCAGATCAACCAAGCCCAAATCCTAATTTAAATCACCTTTACCTTTGAAATGTTAAAGCTGTATGTCTTTTTCAGTTTCTCTCTGCTCCTCCTTTTCTCCTATGCTCTTGCTCAGAAAACATTTAATTTCAACTCAGGTGTATTTATTAAAAAGAATCCTTCTATTTTAATTTTCTGAAAGTCATTGGAAGCAGATCCTGTGTACTTATAAAATTCCACAATAAAACATTTACTTTTGTAAGCTATGTGTATCTAGATGGTGATATTATTGTTAGGAAATAAAATGAGAGCATTTGGTAACTATGGCAACATGATATGTTTCAAAAGAAATATGAACTCTTTTTCCTTGAAGAAATTAGATATTTTCCTTGACTGGTACTTAGGGATCCAAGTCTAGAAGAGAAATAGGATTTTTTAAAGCTCACTATTTTAGTCCTTTTTTTTTTTTTTTCTTTTTTGGAAATTTTTCACTTAGCCACATCTGACAAAATAAAAGATTAAATTTGAGGCTGCAGAAACAAAATTGCCGTTGTAATTTGCCAGCACCTAGTCCATGTTAGGGTAAGCAAACACAGTCAATTCCCATTTATCTAAAGTTTAAGCAATAATAATTTTCAAAAATGGAATTTCTTTTTTGCCTTATTATTTGTTCTCTAAAACGCACAAAATGAGAATGTATTAGTCTAGTCTCATGCTGCTGATAAAGACACACTGAAGACTGGACAATATACAAAGGAAAGAGGTATAATGGAGAACTCACAGTTCCACATGGCTGGGGAAGCCTCACAATTGTGGCAGAAGACAGGGAGGTGCAAGTCACATCTACGTGGAAGGCAGCAGGCAAAAAGATAGTTTGTGCAGAGAAACGTTTTTAAAACTATCAAATCTCATGAGACTTATTCACTGTCATGAGAACAGCGTAGGAAAGATCCACCCCCATAATGCAATCACCTCCCACCGAGTTCCTCCCAAGACATGTGGGAATTGTGGGAGTTACAATTCAAGATGAGATTTGGGTGGGGACACAGCCAAACCGTATCAGAGAATATTCCTTATATAGAGATATATTGAAAAATGTTATTTCTGGTTTCAGTCATTACACAATAATAGAGTCCAACTTCTAAGTCAATAGTTTTAAACAAACAATTTGTTTTCACCACAAAGATTCCAAAATACTATGTGACTGTGAATTATCGTCCTAATCAGATTAATTTCTTGGTATAATTTTAGGGTTAGTGTGTATTATTTGTGTATGGGTTCTGTGAAAATTATACAGTAAAATATGCCTGTAGCCATCAGCCTATAACAGGAGATCTCATTGTGAGCTCAAGGAAGAGGTAAACACACTGAAATTTCTATATTGGTGCAGGGTGATGGTAATTGCAAGAAAGGGCTTGAATAAAGCAGTAGAATAAAACTCAATCTGATACAAAGAAGTCAGAGGCAAGACAAAAATAGTTTATAAATATAAAATAAGGAATCAAATCTAAGCTTGTGTGTGAATAAGATAAAAAATTACGAAATTCATGTTCAGTCTGGTAGGAGTGATCTAGACAAAAGAGGAAAAAAGAGTGACTATGTCAGTAATTTTATGGGACTATTATGACTTTTAAAAATATTTGATCTTTTGAACATCTCACAGGATAAAATATTGAATTAATTAGAATATTTAGTTGACTGAAACACCCATTTTCATACTCATTTTAAAAAACTGAATTTTAATTATAAGTATAGATTAATGAATGTATACAAACACAGAGAAAGAGAAAGACAGAGAAAAAAACATTCTCTGCATATTGCTTCTTCTTGCAAGAATGTAAGAACAAAGGTTTTTCTTCATGTCTCTCTCCAATTAAGTTAAAGATGGTGGAACTGCATGCTCGTTGCTATCATAATAGCTTCTGCATAACATTTTGTTCACAGTTGGAAAAAACAAATGAGCAAATAAACATTGAGATGTAAAAGCAGTGTACCACTACCTTTAGTGGCCCAGCCTTTATTAGGTGAGAGAGTGTTTTGATGTGTATATTATCTTCTGCTTTATAAGGTAGTTTACTTTCACCTGCTTAGATGGGAATAGATAGATAGATAGATAGATAGATAGATAGATAGATAGATAGATAGATAGATAGATAGATAGATAGATAGATAAACAGCCAGATAGATTAGATAGATAGATAGACATACAGGTAGATGGATAGATAGCATCATAGTCCATTTTGTGCTAATGTAGCATACCCTAGACTGGGTAAATTACAAAGAACAGAGACTTATTTCTTGCAGTTCTGGAGGCTGGGAAATCCAAGGTTGAGGAACCTATATGTAACAAGGACTTTCTTTCTGTGTCATCCCATGGTGGAAGGCAGAGGAGCAAGAGAGCGTGTATGCATGGGACAGAGAAATAGGAATAGTGCTGAACTCATCCTTTTATCAAGAACTCACTTCCTGGGTAGCTAACCTGCTCTCAAGATAATGACATTAATCAATTCATTCAGCAGAGCACTTGTAACTTAATTACCTCTTAACAAAAACATTTTTGTCAACTAAAGTACAGTGTCTGTGAGACAAATATAATTCATTTATATCATATATAAAGTAACTTAGATTAGCACATTTTCTTCCTCTACCGACTTCAGTGAGGTTGTGTCACACATGTGAAATACAGTTAGATTTTTTTTTTTTTTTGCTTAGTTGGTGTCAGGGATTTCCAGACACATTATGTTTCTTTTAAAATTTGCATACATTAAGGTTTACGATTTCTTCTGTAAAGTTCTGTTGGTTTTGACAAATACATAGTGCCATGTATCCACCATTACAGTATCATACAGAATAGTTTTATTAACAGAAGAATCCTTTGTGCATCAATTATTCTTCCATCCTCCTTCACTCCCCACAAACATTTGGCGACCCCTGATAGGTTTCCTTCTTGTGAAATGTCACATAATCAGAATCATTCATCCTTTTCAGATTGGCTTATTTCAGTTAGAAATTTCCATTTAAGATTCTTTCATGTTTTTTTCATGGTTTGACTGCTCATACCTTTTTATCATTGAATATTATCTCACCATATGGATGTATCACAGACTATCTGTTCACTTCTTGGGGAACGTCTTGATTGTTTCCAGTTTGGGGTAATTTTGAATAAAACATCTATAAAAATATAAATAGAATTTTTGTGGGCAAAAATTAACAAATCAGTTTCATAAAAATCTAGGAGCATGATAGCTGAATTATATGTTTAGCTTGGTAAGAAATTGAGACCGGGCGTGGTGGCTCACGCCTGTAATCCCAGCACTTTGGGAAGCTGAGGCGGGCGGATCATGAGGTCAGGAGATCGAGACCATCCTGGCTAACACGGTGAAACCCCGTCTGTACTAAAAATACAAAAAATTAGCCGGGAGTGTGGTGGGCGCCTGTAGTCCCAGCTACTTGGGAGGCTGAGGCAGGAGAATGGCATGAACCCAGGAAGCAGAGCTTGCAGTGAGCTGAGATCGCGCCACTGCACTCCAGCCTGGGCGACAGAGCAAGACTCTGTCTCAAACAAAAAAGAAAAAAAAAGAAAGAAATTGAAAAGCTCAGGAGGCTGAGGCAGGAGAATGTCGTGAACCCGGGAGGCAGAGCTTGTACTGAGCCAAGATTGTGCCACTGCACCCCAGATGGGGCAATAGAGCGAGACTCCTTCTAAAAGGAAAGAGGAAAGAAAAAAAGAAAGAAAGAGGGGGAGAGAGAGAGGGAGAAAGAAAGGAAGGAAGAGAAAGAAGGAAAGAAAGAGAAAGAGAAAAAGGAAGGGAGGGAGGGAGGAAGGAAGGAAGGAAGGAAGGAAGGAAGGAAGGAAGGAAATCGAAAAGCTGTCTTCCAAGGAGTCTGTACAGTTTTTCATTTCCACCAGAAAAGAATGAGAGTTCCTGTGACTCTGCATTCTTCTCAGTATTACGTATTATCAGATTTTTAGATTTTAGCAATTTTAATAAATAAGTAATGGTTCCTAATTGTTTTAATTTGCAATGTTCTAGTAACAAATGATGTTGACCATCTTTGTTTTCTATCTGTATATCTTCTTTGATGAGATGTCTATTTAAATCTTCTGCCAACTTTCAAATGTGGTTGTTTTCTTTTAGTTGAGTTTTCAATGTTTATTGTATATTTTGGATACAAACCTTTTATCATATGCATGTCTTGCAAATTTTCTCCCAGTCTATTACATTTTTTAAATTATCCTAGCAGTGACTTCCACAGAGCTGAAGTTTTTAATTTTGGTAACATCTAAGCTTTCACAGAATCTTTTTGTGGTTGTATCTGAAATCTTATGGTCAAATTCAAGGTCACCTAAATTTTCTCCTATATTTGTAGTTTTGCATTTAAAACTATGTTATATTTTAAGTTTATTTTTTGTGAAGCTCTGAAGTTCGCGTGTCCAGGTCATTTTTTTAATGTGTGTGCAGAAGGATATCCATTGTTGCAGCACCAATTATTGCATTTATTGCAAAGACTATTCCTTTGCTATTGAATTGCATTTTGCTCCTTTGTCAAAGATCAGTTGATTATATTTGTATGAGGCCTATTTCTGGACCTACTAGTTCCATTGAACTATGTGTGAATTATTTAGTCAATACCACACTGTCTTGACACTATGCCTTTATAGTAAGTCTTAAAATCGGGTAGTATGCATCCTCCAACTTTATGTTTTTTCGGTATGTATTGAGTATTTCAGGTTTTTTGACTTTTCATGTAAACTTTATATATCTGTTTGTTGATATCTAAAAAGAGTATTTTTCTAAAAGATTGGGATTGCATTGAATATATTCATCAAATAGGAAAGAATTAACATCTTAACAATATTTAATGAAGTAATGTTGAACTTAATCATGTTTTATTTAGATTTCTTTTATCAGAATTTCGTAGTTTTTCACATGTGGTAAAAGACATGTAGTTTATTTAAAAATTTTGTCAGATTTATATCTCAGTATTTATTTTCATGTCTGTGCTATTGTAAATGGCATTTTTAGAAACTAATGTTTCTTACTGCTCACTGCAAAGGATGAATTTCATAGTAAATAACTAACTTGTATATTGACCTTGTTTTCTGAGATCTTATACTTATTATTAGATTTTAAAAAACTTCTTGTTTGTGCAAATTCCTTGAGATTTGTTACATAGATAATAATATAAACTCGGCATGGATAGTTCTAATTCTTCCTTTTTTATCTTTTTATTTCTTTTCTTGTCTTACTACACTAGTTAAGACTTTTAGTATGATGCTGAGTAGAAATGATGAGAGAAGTTATCTTTGCCTTGTTCCCAGTCTTAGGAGAAAAGCTTCCAGTCTCTCAACATTAAATATGATTCCACCTGAGGATTTTTGTAGGTGTCTTCATCAAATACAAGGAGTTCCCATCCTCTCTACTCCTAATTTGCTAATACTTTTTATTATGAATAGGTTTCATGTTTTTTCAAATGCTTTTTCTATATCTATTGATATAATTATTTAATTTTCTTCTTTATTAGTCTTTAATGTGGTAGATAAAACTGACTTCTGGATGTAGAACAGCCTTGCATACCTGGAGTAATTCCTTCTTGATCATGGTGTAGAATTATTTCTATATGTTGTTTTTTGATTTGTTAATATTTTATTGAGAAACTTTGAATCTGTGTTCATGTGAAATTTTCGTCTGTGTTCATAATCTTTAGTTTTCTTTTCTGTAAGGGCTTTATCTAGATTTAATATTAGAGTAACACTGTCTTCATGAAAAATGTTAGGAAACATTCTCGTTTTTTTCTACTTCCTGACAGAGATTGTGGAAAATTTGTACAATTTCTTCTTAAACATTTGATGTAATTCAGCAATGAAACCATTCAAATATTATGGTTTCTTATCTGAAAACTTATTAGTTATTGATTGCCATATTTTGTTTTATGTGTTAACTTTCCTAGATCACAGGATCCAGAGATCTGTTTAGACAATATTTCTGAGTGTCTCTGTCATGTATTTATGGGAGAAATTAGCATTTTTATCAATAGACATAGTAAACTTGATTGCCCTTCTCTATGTGCGATATCAACTAATTCAGTGAGGGTCTGAAGAGAACAAAAAGGTGAAGGACAGGAGAATTCACTCTTTCTCTGCCTGATTGATTGAGCTGGAATATCTATCCTTCTCCATTCTTTGAAACTCCAGGCCTCCAAACTGGGACTAAAATTACACCATTGACTCTTTGACTTTCAGGTCTTCAGACTACACCAGCTGGGTCTCCAGGTTTCAGAGGACATATTTTATTGATTTTATATCTCTGAATAACCCTGACTAAAACATATATTGGTACTGGGGTGGTGTTATAGAAACAGAATTTTATAAATAAGTTTCCCAGATTGATGCTATAGATTTTGGAATAAACTGTCTAATCTGATTGGACGTAAAGGTTTAGATGATTCTATTTCTAGTAGTAAAGAGAGCACCAAGGGCCATGACATAATCTGGTAATAGAGATACACAAACTATCTGCCTTGGATACCACTTATAAAAAGCAAGGAACTGAATGGCTGTGTAAATGATGCTTTTGAACAGTTTTGGAAAACTAACAAATATAATAAGGTTGGCTGTTTGCTCCTGATGTCACTGGACAAAGTGGTGAAGGAAAAGGATGAGCTTAAGATTTAAATTCCCAGAAGCATAAGTGACCTGCGGACTTATTGTCATCTGAAGATAACTCTTATTTTTGGTATCCACTGAGTTGAGATTGCAGAATCTCATCCTGTGAATGGCTGAATTATAATGGAAATTAAACTCCAAGCCTTTCAGAGTGTTCTTGTTAAAGCAAGAACATTTGTTGGGAGAGAATGGGGAAAGGGTTTCCAGAAGGCTGTGTATGTTCTGTATCAGCATCTGATATATGACAGTCAGCTTTCATGGGTCTAGGAATTAAGGGGCAGAAATGGGAGTGAAAACCCTCACTACTACCACTAGTGACTCACTAGCAACATATTTATTTTCTTTTCCCAAACCTTGTGCTGTGCTGGGCTGGAGGTCTTAGTTGCAAAGGGAGAAGTCCTTCCGTTAGGAGACACAATAATGATTCCACTGAAATGGAAGATAAGACTCACCTGGCCACTTTGAACTCCTCATCCTTCTCAATCGATAGGCAAAGAAGGGAGTTAAAGTACTATCTGGGGTGATTGATCCTGATTACCAAGGGGAAATTGGACTGCTAGTCCATAATTGAAGGTAAGGTAAAATATGTCTAGAGTGTGGGTGATCCCTTGTAGTTTTGCTTAGTATTACCATGCCCTGTAATTAAGGTTAATAGGAAACAACAGCTCAATGAGGACAAGGTTGTTAATGATCACAGCCCTTCAGGAATAAAACATTGGGTAACCCCAAAAGACAAAAACCCACTATCAGCTGAGGTGCTTGCTGAAGACAAAGGGAATACAGAATGGACAGTTGAATAAAGTAGTTATAAATAGTAGCTATGGCTGCATGACCAGTTACAGCAATGATAATTTTAATTGTCACAAATATGATCTCCCCATTTTGTTATAAATGCATTTTTGGTTGTGTATATAATACACTTATTTTCTTCTCTCTCCTATTCTCTTATCATGTAACATAAGATATATTGGCTTTATATCATAGTATTTAAGTATGTAAGGAGATGAATATGTGCCACATTGACAATTAGTGGATTTGTGAAAGTCCCAGCTTTCATTTCTGATATTGGTAATTTTCTTCTTTGATTGCCATGCTAGCATGCAAGTCATGCAAGCATGAAAAGTACTGCATTAAAAATAAAGACAGATGTAAAGCACAAAAAGAGCCTAAGTTATTCTTACACAACTGAGAAAAAAAAACCAGAAGAATGTTTTCACAAAAGAAAAATGAAAGATAATGTAATTTTTAATTAAAGAAGACATCAAATATAAACAATGTGAATAAACTCAACAAACAATTGTAAAATTAATTGAACAGAGAATCAAAATGACAACATTACAGAGCTAATTAAATAGAAACCATAGGAAACAGATTAGTGTGGATGATAAAATTAGTAACAGAAAAAGCCATGAGGTAGTCTCAGTGAAATAAAGGGGTAAAAAAATACTAGTCAGAAAGAAGTTAATGTTAATGGAATACAGGAAATGTGGATCTAAAATAAAGGTAAATGATACACCTGCAATAAAGTCCAACAAATGAAATTAAAAAGAATAATTATGTAGTAGAAGAAAATATTTCTAAAATGTAAAATAATACTCATAGATTTAAAGGCATACTGTTCTCAAGAAATTCATTAGAAGAACTGATTTTATGACATTCTGGTAAAGTGATTGAATTTCAAGGATAAAGAAAGAATTCATCAGGTATCCAAGAACTTACAAAGGGGATAAATCTGGCTGGGCTCAAATGCCTCCATGGAAAAATAAAGTGCCAGAAGATAATAGAACAATATTTACAAAATTCTAATGGAACAAGTGTGTCTCAAGAATATTATAACCAGACAAGTTGTTATCCAAGTACAAAATGGCAGTACTGGCATACTTAATCATGCAGAAACTCACAGAATATGTCATTCCTTATTCTGTCTTAGAATGAAACTATGTAAGAGACAAATGAAGAAACCATTGTAAAAGAACTGAATGGAGCCTTGTTGCTGCTTCCTCAGAAGGGAAGGAACACCATGTCCTCACATGTAGAAGGTACAGAAGGGAACAAACCCACACCCTCAAACCCTTTTATAAGGGCCTGAATCCCTTCATCACCTTCTAAATACCCCATCTCTTAATATTATTACATTGTCTATTAAGTTGCAACAAAAAATTTGGGGTGCACCCAATTTGGTCATTGTTTGGATATTAGAACACAAAATTTAATGACTCAGTTTCTTACTATACGTAAGACATTATTATCACATTAATTTTGTTATTTTTATTACAATTGTAACAAAACCTAGGAACATTTGTACAGAGAACTTAAACACAAAGACTTTCCAGATTTTGTCATTTAATCCCAAAATCTTACCACTTAAGGGAAAGTATCTTAATTACGGTTATCCCCAAACATATGCAAATGCAAAGATTGGAAGACCTAAGTAACTACTAAGTTGTGGAGCTGAGACTGAATTCTGGGTTTCAGACTATAACTTCCAAAACATTTCTGTTGCATAATGAGGTAAACAATATAGTTCCTAAACTGGAAGGTTAAATGATTCCTTCATAGAGGAAATTTAATATATATATATATTACAGTTCCTAGTTATTTTGGAAATTGTATTATGTGTTGCAAAACAATGACAATAAATGTACTTAAATAAATCACCAACTTAATAACTCATCTTCAGTTGAATCCTTAGTTTTCTCATGCAAAGTCTAGTATTCCTACAGAGCCAGAACAGTGTACAAAGAACAAGACAGGGAGATAAAATTAACGCTAGCTTAGTTTTATATGAAGCATCAATTAGGAATATTAACTGTTCTCATGTTTAAATATTTGCTTTTGGCAAAATCCAAACAAGCTCACTATGTGTTAGATTAGTAGGTATAGAGTCAGCATGGTGGTAGATCTGGAGTGGAACACGTGCATTTTGTAGATTCAAAGATGTTGTTGATTTTGAAAAGTATCAATTGTCTATTAAATGTGGAGAGAATACCACTTTATTGAATGCACACCAAAATTTTAAGATGTCTTCCATTTTCAGAGCAATTTTTATAAAAAAGGATATGCTGAAGTTTATTCTACTACAGGCATGAAAGTTACCATGCAAACCAGAGATACATTTGTTCTTTGTGAAGAAGCTTCTGCCCATCTGTCCGTTTCAGTGTATCATTTAAACAGTACAGCCAGTGCTCAATAGTGGCCTCAGTTGAAGTCACCATCATGGCTACACAAATTGATTCCTTATGTGGGGAAAAAAAAAAGTCCTCAAATGGCTGATGGACAATTAAATATGTTGGTTCCCATGTTATTTCCCTGGAACCTCAAGTAGATTTAGTCAGACCCTTGTTAATTGATAAATATGATTGAGGACTTTGCTATATCTTTTTTTCATCAAATGAGTACATTAGTCAGAAACATAAATAACACATTGTAGTGATCATTGCCTACATGGGGAGATTTTTAGCTTCAAGTAATGGATACACAACCCAAAGTGAACATTTATTCTATGAGAGAACACAAAGTACAGACAGAGCGTGGTTCCATGATTGATTCAGTATCTCAGTGACACGATCCATGTGCTAGGTTTTTTTCATCTTTGCACTCTCTCCGACTCAGCCTATCAGCCAAGTGTAAGTCCACATTTCCAAAAAGGCTGCAGCCTTTCCAGGTCTTTGCAGGGAGAAATGATCATGACCACATTCTCTGAAGGAGGAGAAGGGAACTTCCTCCCCTAAGTCTCATTCTATTAAGGAAAAAAAAAAATTTTTTTTTACATGCTCAGCCCTCAACCTGAAGACATTGACAATTCTTATTTTTCAGTAGCAATTAATTTTATTAGTTTGACAATAATTTATGATCATAAAACAATGCAATTCAAGAAATGACTAAAATATGTTAAAGAAAACATCATAATTATTCCTGGCACTTAGATCTAATATTTCAAAACAGACTATTTCAGCAACTGATTTATAAAGTGCTAATATAAAAATAATCTCAAATATGTTTAATTTTGCCCATAAACTATAAATTATGAATTACTATAAATTTTTGGTGAGCCAAAAAAGCCGAAATATTTTTCCTCATGCGACTTAGTTATAGTGATAATTAATTTGAAGAGCACTTATGTAGACTGAATGTTGACGCAAGAAGTAGTTTTTGCATGAGCATTTTGAGCATTATCTTGGAATTAGAAGTAGTTTTAAGTCACTTTCTCCTGTGTATTGGTTTCCTGCTGCCTCTGTAACAAATTACTGGAAACTTGGTGGCTTAAACAACAGAAAATTTATTCTTTCACAGTTCTGGATGTCATAAATCTGAAATCAGTATCAAGGGGTTTGGAGGGTGTGGCCATCAGGAAAGTTCTACACAGATAATTCCTTATCCTTTAGATAATATTTCTAGTGGCCACCAACATTCACTGGCTTATGGTACATCAGTCTCACCTCCGCCTGTGTGATCACATCCCCTCTCCTTTTCTGTCTGTGTGGTCAAATTTCTTTCTACTTCCCTCTTACACAGATACATGTGATTGTATTTAGAGTCCATCTGGCTAATACTGGATAATCTTTTAGGTCAAGATTTTTAACTTAATCACATGCAATGATTGATTTTTGTCTGATTTTTCATATAAGGTAATATTCAGAGTTTCAAGAAATCTAGATATGAATTTTTTCTGGAACATTTTGCACCTACCGCACACTCATTCACTTATTCATTTATGTATTTAACAAATACTATATGAACACCTGCAATGGAACGGACACTGTTCTAATGCAGGATATATAACAGCAAACTAAAGAGACAAAGATTTTACATTCTTGGAATTTACATTCTAGAACAAACATTGGCAAACTTTCTGTAAAGGGACAGATAGTAAATACTGTTTGTAGATCATACAGTTTCTCTGTTGCAACTACTGAACTCTCCTGTTATAGCATAGACACAGCTCCTCCTCTCTAAATATATAAATAAATAGCTGTGGCTATATTCCCATAAACAATTATATATGAAAACAAGAAGCAAGCTAGATTTGGCTCTTGAGTTATAGTTGGCCAGCACTTTCTCTGGACAGAAGATATAGGAGAAAAAGTGACAGGCAAATACAGAATATGTCAGATGGTGATAAGTGATGTGGTTTTAAATAAAGCACATTCAGAGAAATAGGACATTCAAATGTGAAGGCTATAACTAACCGCTATAACAGATAAATCAAAAAATTTTAGTGGCTTCCCAAAGAGCCATTTTCTCAGTGTTTATGTGAAGTCCGATACTAAGATTACTTATTAGTGGGAAACCTTCCATGTGGTCATTCAGGAACCCACCCTCTTGCTTTCTTGCATCTGCCCTCCTGAGAACTCTAGAATTGTGTGTTCAGTTGGTGGTTGAAGAAAGGGAGTAGAGAACAGCACATAGGCATTTTAAGGAAGCAGGATTACAAGGTTTGGTCAATTCCACTCAGTTTATATGCATTTTCTTGTCTAACAGCTCAATTGCCTGACTTCACCTAACTAAGAAAAGCAAACTATGCAGTTGAGCTTTGTGTCCAGGGGCATTTAAAAAACAGTGTTGGGCCAGGCGCAGTGGCTCACACCTGTAACCCAGAACTTTGGGAGGCCGAGGCGGGCAGATTACTTGAGGTCAGGAGCTTGAGACCAGCCTGGCCAACATGGTGAAACCCCATCTCTACTAAAAATACAAAAATTAGCCGGGCATAGTGCTGGGCACATGTAATCCCAGCTACTCAGGAGGCTGAGGCAGGAGAATCACTTGAACCCATGAGGTAGAGCTTTCAGTGAGCTGAGACTGCACCACTTCACTCCAGCCTGGGTGACAGAGCGAGACTCTCTCATACAAACAAACAAGCAGGATTGGAGATCACTGAGCAACATTTAATTCAGGAAGTGTTACTCTTGTAAGCAGGATAGCCAGAAAAAGTTTTCCTGGCCTTCCTGGGGAAAGTAGGAGGATAATGTGGCAGAGATTTGGTAGGGAGGGTGTGTTCAAATATTTAGGCTAGCTTTGTTCTTCTGAATTTATCTCTTTGCAGATAGTTTAGTCATGAGACTGAGCAGTAGTTGTTGAAATGTGGGAAGGAAAAATACAGGCCATTTTCAGGTCAGACTCTTCAAACACACTGTACTCTTCTCCTTGCTTTCTCTCTCTCTTTTCTATGGGACCAAAATCAAGGACTTAATCTCTGCTTAGAAGACAGCTAACCAGAGGTCCTTCCATACACTCACTGGACTGTAATATTAGCAAAAAAAAAAAAAAAAAAAAAAAAAAGACATTGTATTAAACTACTTAGGTTTGTAGTATATTTTGCAAACCAGTAAGTGTTATTTACCTTATATTGTAGTTCTATAGCTAGAATGTTCCAGGCAGAGACCCTGAGTCTGGGTCAAGTTCAAGGATTCCAGGGTATAAGGAAAAGAGCTAGAGAAGGAGAGAGGTAAGAAATGAGGTCAGGAGATAAGATGGACAATTATGTAGTGTCATTGTTAGACCTGGCTTTTACTCTGAAAAAGAGGGTTTATACTGAGAGAGAGATAGGATCTAACTTTCATTTTAAAATAATCATTTTCGCTGCTGTTTTAAGAACTGATGTTGGAGGTGGTGAAAAAAAAAGAGCAGCTTCTCAGGAGGATATTGCAATAATGCAGGCGTAAAGTGAAGATGGCTTGAAGAGGTTTTCCACATCAGCATCTGGAAGAAAGTATTTGCCATTGTTAACGAGATCGCGCATGTTCATGATGATATGGCCGTAGAGAGTATTTACCATTACTGAGAAGGAGACTTCAAAATTTTATTAGAAGAGGGAAGTATGAGGGAGATCAAATGTGGACATGCTACATTTGAGATGCCTTTTAGATATCCAAGCAAATATTTGGAGTAGGCATTTAAACGTGGAAATATAAATTACAAAATCATCCGTGTGTAGACATGAGACTGGATGAGTTCAGTAGGGCAATGGGTATTTTTAAAAGGAAATATCAATGGACTGAGTTTTAGTGCATCCCAAATTTCAAAGGCTGGAGAGTTAAGAAAGATCAAACAAAAAAAAAAAAACCTAACCAGAATCTCATGATAAGAATCAAGAAAACGGCATCCTGGAAATAAACTGGACAATGTGTTTCAAGAAGGAAAGCGATCAGCTAATTTAAGCACCACAGAGGTCAAGTAAGACAAGTACCAAGAATTGATCCGAACTTAGCAACTTTGAGATCAATGATGGTCTGGGTGGAGGATCTCATTTTGAAGTCGTAGGACTGAGAGCCTTTCAGGACTAGATCAAGGAGAGAATTGTGTGAGAGAAACTGGAAACAGTTGGAGAAACTTTAATGTAAAGAAAAAGAGATAAATGGAGCAGGAAATGGAAGGAGACCTTGGATCAAGAGAGGCTTTTTTCCTGTTATCTATTATAGCTGTAAATTTATGGGAATTATCTTTTAAAAAGGGAAAAATTGGAAAGTCTCCTGATATGGGAGAAAATGAGGGCAAATGCTAGAATGATACAAGTGGGATCTAGTGAAGAGATGCCTTCCTTGGACAGAGGCCTGGAAAAAATCTTCAGCAGTACCGAGAACAAAATGCATGGAAAAATTTCTCCACAGTGGTAGGAAGGATGGTCAAGAGTCAGGAGAGATACAGGTGGAGTGATGATTTTCGTGGTAGCAGTTTATACAAGTACTCTTCTGATTTTTACCATTGTCTTTGTATAATAAGAGCCAAAGTCATTAGGTGAGATGAGAATTAGGCAGGAGATACAGGAAGGAGATAGAGAAGAAATGGAAAACATTTTAGGAACGTGAAAGAGTCAAAGGAGCAGACAACTAATAAAGCATTGGTGCTGATCACTAACAGACCACTTGAAGTTTATGGTTAGTAATTTACGGTAAAATCTGGCAAGCACAGTTGTGGGTTTTACCATGCGAGGGTGACAAATACGAAGCACAGAATTAGAGTCAATCGGATTGGGGATTTTGTAAGGCTTCTATGATGAAAGAAGTGCATGGCAAGGAAATTGAGATCGGATCTTGGGAAATGAATACAAACCTGATGAGGATGAGGATCTCTTTTATTTTTTTCACTGATGTGACTTGTGCACCTGGGAGAGAGCCAAGCACATATAAGCATGTGATAAATATTTTTGGGGTGAATGAACTAAATCCAATGCCTTGACTCATCAGTTGGGCTGGGAGGTAAATGAAGACAGAATGCAGTTAAGAGAAGAAGTGAATACAGGTAGAATTCATGGCTTGTATATCTCAGAAGCTTAACAGACATTTAAATGTGGGTGGGTGAACTGCTTGCCATTTTTGAGGCTTGTTTTCTTCAAAGGTAAAATTGTAATACATAATTACATGGAATCATGGCAATAACTTATGGAATATGCTCAGCACAGTGCCTTGTATATAAAGAGCACTCACCACCTCTTCTCAGTCATTGTTATACAGAGGTTGTTTTCATTTTGTTTCCTTAGCTTTAAACTAAAAACTTGCTGGCATCATACATGCCTGGATATCACTATATATTATTACCAAGAGATTGATTTCATGACTCAAATAAAAGGCAACTTGTTGAATTGAGAGGTAAGATTAATTAAATGTACTGTCTGGAGACTTCCAGGAAAATTAGAGTTCTTTCAATACACGAAGACTAAACTAGCATAAAACATTATCTAAAATATTAGCATCATATAGTATATAAAACCTTCTTAGAAGTTTCCCTTCTAGATTATGTATTTTCTCAAAATGTGTCTACAAGCATAATGAACGAGAGCTAAGCATGGCAGCCTAAGGAATCAGCTTTAGTAGAACAGATTAGATTCCGTGTAACTAATACAGATCTCCCTGTAAGATGTGAAGACTGATTAGCATTGTGCAAATACATAAGGGAGCCGTGTTCCTCAGCTTCTCCTGCTCACTTGCCATCTCTCCGTCATTCACTTTTAATTAAAAGATTAGTGGGTAGTTTTGAAAAAGAAAAAAGAAACAAGGGAGGAAGTTCCTATCTCCTTCTATGGTTTCAAGTAGCAGGGTTATTGAAAGAAAGATTTGGATTGAAACACAGATCTCATCTTTTCATACATGTAGCTTTTTTCTTGACCCGTTATTTGAAGTTATAAATCAGGAAGAAACAGGATGACAAGAGCTCTATATTTAGTGCTTTAAGGTAGACAGCAGGTTAGTTTCTTCTGTTTATTTGAGTTCTTTACTTGTATGTTTGCATCTACTGTCAGGCTGTTGATTGCAACTGAGTTAAGTTCATGTTTTGAATCTCTAAGTTAAAGTGGATCAGGTTTGCTCATCCCACTTCTCAGCCATATCTAAATAATCTTCAATAATATTTTGATTTCCTTTATTCACATTTACCAACTACTGAATTTAATTGAATAGATAAGCAAAAGGTACCTTGGTTCTCAGGCCAGGAATGTAGAAAAATTTTACAGTGACTTAGAAAAACCACTGAACAATAAGACACGGGACTTGGGTCCTTATTGTGGTTCTGCAGCTGACACGTTGGGGTCTTGTTTTCTTATGCTTTAAATGAGAAGTCAGTCTTGAAGGTCTCCAATGGTCTTTATTCTGCAGGGGTTACACGAATGTGGATTGATTACTGGAGTTGACCTAAGAATGTTTACAGGTGTGCAATATGTTCTGATGAGAGTGGAATTAGAAAGGCTAAGGCCAAATGTGGGTACATGTGTGTGTGTTTATATTTGAGAAATAGGCAAACAAGTGGCATAAACTACATTGCAATCAGAAGGCATTGCTGAGAAATGTAAGAATCATGTTTATCATATGAGGCAACTCAGGAAAGTGAAAAAGAATGTGTTTTCCCCTGGGGAATAAGGCTGAGATGATTCCACTAGTGGACCCTGCTCTTGCCTTTCTTTCCTGTACTTCACATTGGCAGAGCCTTTGAAGACAAAGGCAGGAAGGAGACATTTCTCAGCCATTCCACAAAGACAGTAATGTCAAGTCATACAAAAGGAAAATAATTTAGTGGGAATCACACACATTTTCAATTCCTCTTTGATTTGTGTAGTAAGCGGGAATGAGTTTTGAGTATACTTAATTGAAGAAGCCACTTCCAGAATCCCTTTTAAGAATAATGCCCACATTATTATTTTCCATAAATGGATATGAAAATAGTATGTGTTGAATTTGATAATTCCTATATTAGGTATTTATTTATTTGGATACAGGATCTCGCTCTGTCTCCTAGGCTGGGGTGCAGTGTCACTATCATAACTTTTTTTGTTTTGTTATTGTAGAGATGAGGTCTCACTATGTTGCCCAAGCTGGTCTCTAACTCCGGAGCTCAAGTGATCCCCCTGGCTGGGCCTCCCAAAATGTTTGTATTATAGGCATAAGTGCCATACCTGGCCCATAATTCTTATCTTACAGAAGGCAGAATAATAATGATTTACAAGGATCATTGTCAAGTATATTTTAATGTCATCAACATTATTAGATGTTAAATAACAGAACACATAGACCACATGTATGTAATGCTTTGCACAAAGGCAAAATGTGTCTCTTTTTTGGGGAGAGAGGGACATAACAGTGTGTGTGGCCAGGCAGCCTCCTTCCATACAGTCTTCCAGGCTGACTGAGGCACTGGCATCACTCAAATCTTCAACATTCCTCAGACATCTGGTTATCCTGGAACCTGTGAACTAGAAGTAGAAAGAGCATGAGGAACATTTGCAGGACTTTTTTGTCCTGCAAATTTTATATATTAAAGTGTGCAACATTAGTGTTTTGATATACATATACATAGTTAAAACTACTACTGTCAAGCCAGTTAACGTATCGATCATCTCATATTGTTAACTTTTTGGTGTGTGGCTAGGAGCATTTAAACTTTACTCTCTTAGCATACACTATTACCAGGTAGAGTCCTCATGCTGTACATTAGATCCTAAACACAGTTATCCTAAGTAATTGCAATTTTATACCCTTTGCCCTGTATCTTCTTATCTCCAACCCTTTGTCTCTGGTCTGCTGTTCCTATTGTCTGTATCTGTTTATTGAACATATTTTTAGATTCCACACATGAGAGAGATCATGCAGTATTTTTTTGTGTGTGCCTGGTTTATTTCATATAGCATAATGTTCTCCAGGTTATCCATGTTGTCTCAAATGGTAGGATCAGCATTTTTTTTTTAAAGGATGAATAATGTTCCATTATATGATGTGCATATGTATATGTATCATGATATCTTTATCTGGCCATTCATATACAGATACTTAAGTTGTTTCTATATCTTGGCTATCAGGAATAATGCTACAATGAACATACGAGTGCAGATATCTTTATGAAGTACCGATTTCATGTCCTTTGGGTATATGCCCAGTAGAAGGATTGCTGGGTCATATAGTAGTTCTATTTTTAATTTTAAAATATTAATTTCTTATTCTGAGATGGAGTCTTGCTCTCACCCAGGCTGGAGTACCCTAGTGTGATCTTGGCTCACTACAACCCCCACCTCCCGGGTTCAAGTGATTTTCATGCCTCAGCCTCCCAAGTAGCTGGGATTACAGGCAAGCACCACCATGCCTTGACAAATTTTGTATTTTTAGTAGAGATGGGGTTTCACCATGTTGGCCAGGTTGGTCTTGAATTCCTGGGCTCAAGTGATCCCCTCACCTTGGCCTCCCAGAGTGTGGGGATTACAGGCATGAGCCACCCGCGCCCGGCTCTCTATTTAAAGAAAGAAAAATTTTTATTATACTTTACGTTCTAGGGTACATGTGCACAATGTGCAGGTTTGTTACATATGTATACATGTGCCATGTTGGTGTGCTGCACCCATTAACTCATCATTTACATTAGGTATATCTCCTAATGCTATTCCT
>NW_012108630.1:1033287-1053058 GCF_000951045.1 Mandrillus leucophaeus
AATCGCCACACTGTCTTCCACAATGGTTGAACTAGTTTACAGTCCTCCCAACAGTGTAAAAGTGTTCCTATTTCTCCACATCCTCTCCAGCACCTGTTGTTTCCTGACTTTTTTGAGAAACCTCCATCCTTCTTTCCATTATGGCTGTACCAATTTACATTCCCACCAACAATACACAAGGGTTTCCTGAGAAAACCTTTTTTTTTAATAAAGATAATGGGCTTTACTTGAAAAGAATAGAAGGATCTATTAGCAAGAAATTGTATAAAATCCAAATTCCTAAAACATCTACAGGTCATATATATAACATTCTTTGTAATTAGTGATTAAAGACCCTAGAATTTCATTTCAATTTTACTAAGACACTAATCTGAGAAACTGTGATACTCTCGTAAGAGCTTCTGGGAATTAGCTCAAGGCCTATGCACACAATCCACCAAGCTTCTACATCTTCACCTGATTTTGTGGCACTTCGTTATGTCTTGTCCATATTTTAGGGAGAAAATTACATGCTTTGTGAATTTAAGATTTTATAGAGGTCTCAGGATTCCTTCTGAATGCCCAAAACCTACAGTATTACAGGTTTTGATATTTGAGGTAGTTTTATGAATAGCAATATATTTAACCTTTTTGGAGGGGAGGCGGGGATAGAGTTTTGCTCCTATTGGCCAGACTGGGGTGCAGTGGCGCGATCTTGGCTCACTGCAACCTCTGCCTAATGAGTTCAAGTGATTCTGCTGCCTCAGCCTCCCCAGTAGCTGGGATTACAGGCACCTGTCACCATGCCCAGCTAAGTTTTTGTGTTTTTAGTAGAGACCGGGTTTCATCACATTGGCCAGGCTGGTCTTGAACACCTGACCTCAGGTGATCCATTCACTTTGGCCTCCCAAAGTGCAGAGATTACAGATGTGAGCCACTGTGCCTGACTGATATATTTAATCTTGAATGGAATTGAAACTATAGAAAAAATATGTCGCTGAGAGTATATTGCTAAACATTTTTACAAAGGGGTATGGGCAGTGAAAAAGAGGCACCATGAGAAAACAGCGTGTTAACTTGAGTCCCGGAGTCTGAAGCTGTAGTGCACTATGATTGCATCTGTGTGTGTGTGTGTGTGTGTGTTGTTTAGAACTATATATCTTACGTAGCATCTGTAGTGTCAAATTATATCTTTATTAAGTAGACTTAGATGTGGTGGATACACAAGTCCCACTAAACTTTATAATACAGTTTCTTATGTTTGCAAAGTATACTCACTGTTTTCTATTGTCTACGAAATACACTGTACTAACTGCACTCCTGTTTATGGTACCAAAATATCTAAAGGATTTAACTTAAGACACAAATCAAACATATCTGGGGAAGAAAACAAATTTCTATCCATATAAAATGCTCAGGATAGTGTTGTTTCATTTTTAAATACAGATTCCAGAAAGGATTTTAAAGAGGAAATTGAAGTCAACATTTTCTACAGTGACCTGCAGTTACTGACCCACTTGACTGAGCTACTGGGCACTCGCCACCTAACTTATGTCTTGGCCCCTCGTTTCCTACTGTCTTGTTTCTTCTCTCCTAGTTACTGGTTTATTTTACTCAGATCTTCAGGCTCAGCTGCTATCTTCTCAGGCATACATTTTTTTCGATTCATACAATAGTTAAATCAAGATATAACAGTCTATCTTTGACCTTATGCCTCCATGTTTTTGTAATTTGGCTTCTGTCCCGTCTGAAACCACTTTAAGCACTGTGGCTTACTTTTACTTCCACCTGGTGCCTCGACGGTAGCAGCCCTCCAGACAACCTGCCACTGCCGTCACCCGGCTGGAGCAGGGAGGTGCGGTGGGGGCTGTATGCTCTGTGGAGCCAGGGGACCGGGGACAAGCTGGAGCCCCGCCCCTTCTGAGTTGGAGTGGGAGCGCCCAGGGTGCTGCCAGCAGCCACCCAAACCACGACTGCATACCCAGCCTCGCTCCGTGGAGCAGGCAGGA
Organism: Mandrillus leucophaeus; assembly: GCF_000951045.1. Lineage (NCBI taxonomy): Eukaryota > Metazoa > Chordata > Mammalia > Primates > Cercopithecidae > Mandrillus > Mandrillus leucophaeus. Next base: position 1,035,276 of record NW_012108630.1, read on the forward strand.
GTCCTGCCCCACTCCCAGGCACAGCTGCAGCTGCCCAAACAGCGGCTGCAGACTCAGACATCCTTACACTCTTGGGGGCCTGGGAAGGCCTCCCTGTCCTCTTGCCAAGGAAGGCCCCTCTGTTCTCGTAGGCGCCAGAGTGTCTGTTCTTGATGCCTGGCTTCTCCCTTTTTTCGTGCCAGCAGATAGGAGCAAAGTCAGGCAGCCTGGGTACCTTCAACAGCAGTAGGAGGATGACAGGAGGAGGCAGGCCCCCAGTGAAGCCCCGCCTTTAGGCTGGGGAAGGACTGAAGCCTGGGGGCCTGCTGCTAGTTCTGAGGGGGATCTCGTGGTGCTTTTACGTGGGCCTGCCCATGGCTGCGCATGCAACAATCAGCATACCTTTCCTCTATCTGAGGCCCGCAGAATCCCGGGCCTCAGCCAGAACAGAGCAGAGACGCAGATACCAGCTGCAGAGAGGAAGGAGGAGCTACTCTCTGCTGATAACTGGAGAATGTTGGGACCACCAGCAGCAGAGAGGAGCTTCCACTCCAGGGAGACCTGTCTACACAGAGGAGCCACCTAACCCAGGGCCTTCTACACTCTGCTGAGGGCTGAACACTCGTCCAAACACCCTGGCTACAGAAAAGAGCTATCCAAAGCAGGTCTCTGAGCTGTTCTACTGCTCAATAAAGCTCTTCTTCCTCTTGCTCATCCTCCACTTGTCTATGTGCCTCATTCTTTCTGGTTGCAGGACAAGAACTCGGGGCCTGCCGAATGGCAAGTCTGGAAGAGCTGTACCACAAAGAGGACTGAAACATGCCCTTTGCTCACCTCATTGTGGGTGAAGAGAGGCAGAGAAGAGCTGCAGCCCTTGTAGGAGCCCAGACACGGGAACTCCCTGAGCCAGGGCTGTTAGTCCCTCTTTGAGGCCCTGTGGTTCCTGGCATCTCAGAGCTTCTGGGTACCACTACATTCCCCAGTGCCAGCTGCTTGTGGGGTGCCTGTCCAGCTGCAGCCTTGCAGAGAGCTGGCACCTGTGCCAACACCTGGTGCTGCCTGCATTGCAGTAGCTGACGGGTCTGACTGCATAGAGGCTGGACCTCACACTTGCTGACACACCCCTCACCACTCCATGCCTAACTCACCCTTGGGAGGCATGGGATACAGGCTAGTAGCTTGAGCCAAGCACCGCCTGCCAGGCCGAGTGGGTGGAACAAGCCCAGCGGGCCGAGCAAAACTCAGGAAAAGGCACCACTGGACAGAGGTTTCAGGCCAGAAAAGCGACACTGCAAGGATCCCATAACATCACTGTGCCTGAAATCCTGACTTTGTTGTCTGACTTAGTTTTCCTTGGCCAATCCCCCTACTTGAGACTAGACACATGTCCTCCATCTGTAGTAGCACTGGACCTCAGCTCCAGCTAGGTGTACGTTTCCTGAAGACTTCTCTGTGTCCATATCTCTATTCTATCAGTCCTAGAGCCGCTGAGGGGTTCTGATTGTTTTACAAACTGAAAAATTAAGCCAAACATAATATCTAAGAACTTCTCTCACTTCCTCACAGATTCCAGTATCCTCAAGATAAATTAAGTTTAGCATAGCTTTTACGTAAGCAAGCAAGCTATCGAGATCCCCATACAATAGTAACATGCTTCGAAAACACTTGTGTGTGTGTACTTGTGTGTGTTTGTGTGTGAAAAAGTAAAAGAAGACCAGCATAAAATTGTGTAAGGTGATTGAAGAAAGAACACACTGATGTTCCTTTAAGTATCTTGTGTATATACACAAGATATAGAGAAAAGAGAGGGGTAGAAGCATTATGGCATTTTTCAAAGAACTAGATATTAGTTTCTTTGAAATCTGTATTATATTTTACTCTGGTCTCTTGTCTAGAATACATTCAAATGCACATGTTTGCTGCTGCTAGAAGTTTCCCTATGAAATTCAGATCTATGGTTACCCTGGAAAAAATTATAATGCTGCTTTTCAAATCTCACACACACAAAAATAACATGATTACATAATTGAGTTTCTGATCCTGCAGGCCCCTGAACTCTGTTTGTGAAATGTTATTATGAAATGTTATTTCTTTATACTACGGTTTTCTCATTAGTCCTGTCCTAGTAGTCTCATTTTATGTAAGTTGACTGATGAGATACAATAACACTCCGTAAGGATACATTGCCTTAATTTTAGTCTCAGATTATTTTGATTTGTATAATGAATTTTCTTTATGTATTACCAGGTATTATGGTTAATTTTATGTGTGCATTTGGTTAGGCATCAGTACCCACATATTTGGTCAGACATGATTCTGCATGTATTATGAAGGTATTTTTTAGATAAGATTAATATTTAAAACAGCTGAGTTTGAGCAATTACATTCCATTACATTCCAAAGCAGATTATGTTCCATTATGTTGGTAGGCCTCATCCAGTTAGTTGAAGGCCTTAACAGAAAACTGCCTTCAAACTCAAACTGCAGCATCTACTCTTACCTGGGTCTTCAGCCTGCTAGCCTATACTTCAGATTTTGGAATTGCCAGCTCACACAATTTTGTAATCTAATTCCTTAAAATCTCTCTCTTTCTCTCTCCAGAATTATCAATAGCCTGTATGTGCCTATATATATACACACACAGGGATATATATATGTATATACACATCTGTATATATATAAACACATGTATATACATACACATCTGTGTGTGTGTATATATATGTGTGTGTGTGTTTACATATGTTTCTGTTTCTCTGGATATTAATACACCAGTCAAAATTTTGTTAGCTGCATTATAAGTATAAATGGTACTAAATGCCTCTTCTAGGCAAAATTATTGTCACTCAATGACTGTACTTTCTTCAATTTTTTATAAGCACATTGAATTCTTATGTATTTTGGGAGAATGAGGCTATATTTTCTTTGTATTCATTAGCAGGTTAGTGTGAATTAATTTGTCATATCACTTTGATTCAAATGTTGGCCAGGAGAATTGGTTAAATTACTACTAACTGGTTAGAAGAAACTGGATATACAAAATGATTCCTTAGGAAAAAGAGGATCTCATATAAATGTTTTACTCAGGTAATGGATTAGGATCAGGTTCAGATTAGGGATGGGAAGAAAAGACAGATTCCCTGTGTGCTCAAGGAAGCCACAGTGGAGAATTAAACCAACAAGCAAATAAAACCTTGACCAAAACTTTAGGAGAAGCGGGGAGTGTTCGATAGGCTTGGTGTAGTAACCCACAATCTAGAATAGTGTCTCCTGAGAAAGTCATAAACATAATTAAACAAAAAGGTATTTCCATGGAAGGCAATTGTGGTATAGTAAAAGGTAGTATTGACCCCAAAGTCCAGATGTGAGTTATAATTCAGAAAACTTAGGCAAGTTTATTTATTTACTCCAAGTCATAGTTTACTCATGTTTCATGCTAATATTAAGACCCCAAGATTTTAAGAAAACATCATGTAAAATATTCATTAGTTCTAAAATCTTGCTGTGAAACAGGCTTTGAAAAAGTATGTGGAGTTCTTTAAAAGTGTAGTCCGCTGGACTCCACCTCAGAAATACTAGTTTAGGATCTCTGAGCACTGGTACCTCTAAACTATCTCTGGAAAACTGTCTTCAGCTAATACTGATCTAGTTGTTGAATGTATATGCCTTTGAAATTGACTGAGCACTGAAATGTCTTATTCACTAAATGGCCTAGAGATGATTCTCCATGAAAAGATGATACTGAATGGGTGGTATGAATGAATGGGTCTTCATGCCTTCCTGTTTCTCTTGCCATCATATGGCAAATTTCCACTACATGAAGGATTCTATGTGTGACACTCTGTGAGATACAAACCCAATATATAGCAAGAGACAGCTTTCAAAAGGGTACTATTTTTTAGTAAGGCAATATAAATTCACAAATACCTATAAACCACGATGAAATACAGAAAATTGCATAATAGACACACATGGCTGATTTCTAAGTTATAGGGATAGATACCAAGAAATGAAAAAGAAATGTCAATTTCCACGAATTTTTAAAAATATGTACAGCATGTAAACTGAGAGGATTCTGTCAGTTGAAGAAGGATGAGATTCATAAAGTTGGAAAGGAGAGATTGGTTTCTTATAAAGGGTTGCAGCCTGCCTGGTGGCTATTCTTTTTCTTTTTCTCTTTTGACACAGGGTCTCACTTTATTGTGCAGGCTGGAGTGTAGTTGCACCATCATGGCTCACTGCAGCCTCAATCTCCCGGGCCCAGGGAGTCGTCCCACTTCAGCCTCCTGAGTATCTGGGACAACAGGAATGCACCACCATGCCTGGTTACATTTTAAATTTGTGTAGAGATGGGGGGTCTCACTATGTTGTCCAGGCTGGTCTTGAACTCCTGGGCTCAAGTGATCCTCCTTTATCAGCCTCTCAAAAGGCTGGGCTGGAATTATAAGAAGATACATTCCTTCTTGTATCAGTAGGGAAAGAGTATTAAGAGCAACATTTCTAGAGAATACTTTCATTTTAGGTAATAGGAAAAAGGTAATGATGAATGTGGAGATATTTTTATTTGTAGGTAAGATCGTGAAGAGCTTAGAGTTTTTTATAGAGAAGCTGTAGTGTATAGACTGTGAAGTGGAAGAAATTTTACATAGGGCAATATCACAAAGTTGATTATTTTTTCATAATTTAGTTTTGTTTTCTTAAATAAATTACAATATGGGTGTATCTCATACTTTAACAGTCTTTCATATACACAAAGTATAAGATCTGTAGTTTTCTTGGTAAATATATAAGTGATTGAAAGAAGTGATTGTATGGACTATTAAGAGAGGATTCATTCCTACCTTAGTAATAATTTCTGTGTAAGATACAGAAGTAAACACTTTTTATTTATTTTATTGATTCATATTCTGAAAAAGTTTCCTGTAGAAAGAGTGAAAGTGAATCTACTATACCAACCTTCAAATTAATAAGATATTTTGCATTTTCTAAATTCCTTGTAGATAGTTAAAAAGATAAGTTTTTCAAAATCAAACTATCCATTATAAGTTGATAAAAACCTAGTCTCATTTGGGTGGTTTTTGCCAGAATATTCACAGCCCAAATAATATTTCAGTGAAGAAAATTCACATTTATTAATGCTGAATTCAATCAAGATAAAAGTTAGATGTAAATATCCTAAGTGTTATGGAGTATGAAAATTTGCTGTATTAAATGTTCAGTGGATGAACATCTAATACCTTTTACCCAAGTATAATTATATTTTGGCCTCAGAATAAATTAAATAATACAGTCTTTTCCAGCCTCTCAACAGTTGCCAAAGTGTAGGAAAGGATAAGATTATGGCATGAAATAATTCACGTGAAGCAGTTCATTTGGAAATCCATACTGAGCTTCTATAATATATGTACTTCCAATAATTGAGAACAATTCTTGGAGCATGATAGCATTGTGTGGGCTTTTAGCCTTCATTTAACTTTTCTACTTCATTTAATTAGTATTGCTAGAAAATACTTTTACAATCTTTGGCTAATTAATAGTCTCAAAAAGATAATGATGGATTCCACTGGATATTCTAAATCATTTTCTGCTTGTTCTCTGCCTTTATCAAGTCCCCAGCAACAAAAACAGCCATGCAATGCCCCCTGCATATTAAATTATCATTCATGTTAGGAATTGAATAGATCTAGTAAATGATTAATATGTGCTAACCAACTTACCATTTTAGGGCAATATTTGCACATGGCTAAACAAATAGATCTTTGCAGAAGATAATGAGATACGTGTCTGTTCTTTGCTTTCTTCATTGATTTGGATCACTGTACAATCATTAAGCCGAAGCCTATCTTAAAGAGGAGAGAGGGCTGCTGGCAGGAAGCCACTTTGGCAGGCTCTTCTATGTTGTGGTCTGTTTGGTTCATCCACCGAGACATGGATTAAGATAGAATTATAGGAAATCCTATTGAGTAAAGGCCTACTGGATGAGAAAAGGGAAAATTAATTTAAGCCTCTCTACTCCTTCAACATAACCTTTTAAAATACTAGGTTACAGCGTGTTCATTTCACTTGTAATTCTGATGTAAGATACTAATGGAAATGACATTTGAAAAGGGACTGATATGTGTATAAACTGTCACTGGCAGGTCCTAAAAGTACCTCTTCATGTGGGCATTCAGTTTGATGACATTTTCCAGGTTATGAGCATAGATTAGAAGTTATGAAATTCAAAGCTTATAAAGGTGTGTTCAATCTCTATCTCTTAGAGGGTAAAGAGTTCTGAAATCTTGATTTATGGAATAAAATATTAACCCAGGACATTGTTAGGGCTATCATCATTTTTTGTTTATTGTTTGAATCTGAGGATAGAGGCTTAAAAACATCTTTGTTTTTTCTTAGCCTGTATAAAATCCATTGCAATGCAGCCTTGGAATTGGATTCCTTTAGTTCATGTACCCTGCATCTTGGTCAGTCATAGATGAGGGGCCATCTGACTTAATACTAATACAATGCATATGTGAGAGTGCAGAATTTCCAAAGCTCTTCCATCTATATCAACTATTTTCTCCTCTCATATAGTTCTATAACTGGTCTCATTTGGCAGTTAAGTCAACAGGGGATGAGAGATTTCAGCGACTTCTACAACACTATAGAGTCAGAGATGGAGCTAGGAGATGCATTAAGGCCTTTGAAATATACTCTTACACATATGTTTCCTAGTAGTGTCAGCTGTTGACAATCAAATGTGTGTGTAGTTTATATTGTTCTCAGAAATTCTTAAAAAAAGAAAAAGAGAAAAGAAAAAGGAGGAAAAAAAAGAGAAGAATAGAAAAGAAAGAAACAACTTTCAGAGTTTTGGCAGAAATATTTCTAGTGCCCTAAAATGAAGAGAAGGCCCCCGATTCCAAGGGCACAGATGTGTGGCAGGCAGTGAAGTAGCCACTAGCCAGACAGCTAAATCCCCATCCAGGGAATGCTCGGCGCTGGTACTAGGGGAATACAGTGGGGGAGGGGCAATAAATGACCAGTGTGCCCAATAAAATGAAAAGGCCAAAATGTTGCTTGGTCAGCTTAGCTTACTATTTTAACCAAACGTTTGGAAGCCATAGCTAATGAAGGTATCCCAAAAACGTTTGAATTGTTGCTGCACGCAATAGCCTGGAAAATGAGAGTGGAAAGACAAACAGAAGGATGGATACTGTGGGTCTGTGTGTCCTTCGTGCTGCAATGAGAATAACTCAGCTCACCGGAAACTTCCAGGGAAGATGGTAACTTTTCAGGAGCAATTGTTTTGGGATTCTTTTCCCAAGTGTTTTCATATTTTAACAGGTCTAACAATTTTAGTCATGAATGCGAAATCAAGCAACAGAAATCTAGTGTAGAAAAATCACAATTAATATTTTTAAAGACTTAATATGTCCTCTATTGGCTTAGTAGTAGCTTGTGTCTAATTAACTCAAAATGACTTTAGACTTGGCCATGAAAAAAACTTGTTACCTTTTCCACCTACTGCACATTGCTAATTAATTTCTCTTTCTCTTTTCTTTATTGATGTTTATGGTTGGGGAGGTTAAGGGCAGGAGGGGAAGAAAGCCTGCAATGTAAACGTTTTAGTCTGTAACATGAAAGGTACATTTCATGTGCTTTATTCATGATAAAAAGAACAAATGAAAAGAACAAGTTTTCATTTGTCATGAATAAAGCCATACATCTATCATGAATAAAGCACATTTCATTTATCATGAATAAAGCACGTAAAATGTAAAATATTAAATCCATTTTTTTGTAATGAAGCATTGTTAAATGCCATGAATAGTTGAGAATGTTCAAGTCATTGATAACAAAACATATCTTTAGTTGGTGTATTAGGCTGTTCTTGCATCGCTATAAATACATAACTGAGACTGAGTAATTTATAAGGAAAAGAGGTTGAATTGGCTCATGGTTCTGCAGGCTGTATAGGAAGCGCACAGGCTTCTGCTTCTGGGGAAGCCTCAGGAAGCTTCTAATCACAATGCAAGGCAAACAGGGAGCAAGCACATTACATGGTGAGAATAGGAGCAAGAGAGAGAGATAGTGGGGGTGGGGGTGGGGGAGAGGTGCCACATACTTCTAAACAACCGGATCTCACAAGAACTCGTTCACTATCACAAGGACACCACCAAGGAGATGGTGATAAAACATTTATGAGAAATCCATCCCCGTGATCCAAACACCTCTGACCAGGCTCCACCTCCAACAATGGTGACTAAAATTAGACATGAGATTTGGGCAGATTCAAGTCATATCAGTTGGCAACAGTGTTTGCAATATATCTGTGTATATATGCCTGTCATCTATATATCTATATATCTATGTATCTAAATATCTCTTTATTTATATGTGTAGATTGCTATATCTACCTATTTTTCTGTCTAATGGGTGATTACAATGGATATTATCCATTATTTTCACTATCATGCAAAAACTAGATTTTATGCATATATTTTATACAGAAATACTAGAATATCATCTGCTAGATTTGCTGAATTTGTAGGTACTGTTTTCCGTGTATGCCTAACAGGAAGTGGAAAGAAGTGGATACTTTCTACTTCCTAATCCACCCCTGGTAGAAGGATGGTGTGAGAGAATGCTTTGTGGACCACAGTGAGAGGATGCTTTGGAGAACTAACTGTGGGTCCCCGAGGCCCAGGAAGTAGAAACCAGTGTCTATCTATTCAAGTGTCGGAATAGAACTTACACTTCTGGCAGGACATAGGCTCAGGAGTACCCAAAAGAAAAGGCAGAGCCTTCACTATGAACCCAACTCAAGGCGGCCACTAGGTGGGACTAAGCAAGTCCAAGTGGGGGGCTGCACGTTGATATGCATGTGGAGCAGAGGCTGAGTGGCAGGATGTTTGCTGCGGAGGGAATGCCTCAGAAAACTGCAGTACGGCAATGCTCAGAGGAGAGGTTGCCAAGGAGCCTGAAAGGCACCGCCAGGAGATAGTCAGCAAGAGGAACTGACCCCCAAGAGAAGTGACATTTGACGGCTCCTGTGTCAATGTACAAGTGAGGTAGGATGTGCCCCTTTCCCTCCCAACCCACCTCTCCTGCAGCTCATTGAGTGGGTAAGAAACAGAAAAGAAATGAGGGAAAAAAAAAGTAACAAACATGCAAACACACACACACAACACACAACACACACACACACACAAACAGCCCAGGCCTGCTGTCCCAAGTAGTGGCTAAGGCTGGAACTTGTAAGTGCATTTCTGCATGTGTGTGTGTGTGTGTGTGTGTGTATGTGTGTGGGTTTGTATGCAGAATGTGTGTGTGTATGTAGAATCTTTGAAATGGATATAAGATTAAAGGTTAGATTTGAAGTTTGACTTTGACTAACTTCAATGCCCATTTGAGAAAATTCGGCAAAAATTACCAAATATAAAATTTATGTTGTGACACATACATATCACTTGCTTATGAATAAGCCATCTAGATACCTATGCTTATTTGTGCTCTGAATATATATTATAAGAAATATTATAATGTGTGCATAAAACAAATTTTCATACAATAAAATTGTGCGGCTTTTTTTGTAACTTGTTGATATTTTTGATTAATACTTGCCCATAAATGTCTACATTTAAAATGTAGTGAGGATTTTCCAATTGCATTACTTTTTTTAAAATGCTAAAAACCCATTTTATGAAATTTGCTATGTAATTATCAAAGAATTTTTCTTCAAAATGAGATTTGGGCAGATCCAAGGCATATCAGTTGGCAACAGTGTTTGGAATATATCTGTGTATATGACTTTTAAACTGACTTTTAAACAATTTTTGCTGCTTGGCATTTGTACTTTCATAATAAATATAAGTTTTAAACAAATCTCTCATCTATGCCATTTCCAGTTTGAAATATTTCCCACTATATTAAATATGATTTTTATGTTTCTTAAATATAATGTTTAGTGGTTTTATCCTTCGATCATAATGGCTATTAGATTTTTTAAAGGTAGAATAATAATTTTTAAATCATTTTTCACTAAACTAAACTAATGAGCAACTAGGATGTGAGTTTTAGAGCTAGCTGGATAATGGACATGACTAATCAGGGAAGACAAAAGAAAATGAAAGTCTTCAAAATATACACACAATCTCCTCACCATTATGCAACTATTCATCCAATGAATCATGAGGCAAGGGTTATTCCAGAAATGAGGGAAAAAATATATGTCAAGACCATTACCTACAGTCAAAGCTTTTATTTTCCTCATTAACCAAAGTTTGTTTGAATTCAAAGCTCACTCACTTAGTAATCATTATTTCCTGGGGAGAAATATGGAATGAATTTGATTTTCATCTACATTTGATTAATGTTTCCTAGTAAAACTATATTTTGCTAAATTCAAAATGTATCATGTGAAACTCCTTTGTTTTCTTTGCTCCTCTTTATCTAACTCAATGATGTCATTAATGTATTTTACAACTTAATTTTTTATAGAGGTAAACATATGCCAAAGGAGCATGTATGCAAGTACCCGAGGTAAAGAGGATCTATATTATAACCGCTTGCACCTTATTTTCAGTCTGAGTGGTTCAGATTCCTTTGTCTACTGACAGGATGTGGACAGTACCTCTAAGATTTCATTTCAGGCAATGTGTCTACTCTCTGAGAAACAGGACAGCTTGAAGCGCTACACTAGAAGCAGGCAGAAGTGCTATTACACAGGCACTGGCTGCTGATTGCCAAGAATCGCCAGGGGTAGGGGATGAGACATGTGGAATTGATGGGTGGTGAGAGATTATTGCTGTTCTGCAAAGCAAGATGTCAAAAGATATTCCTAGCTGTTTGCCAGATGACAGGCCCGTTGGGGATATTTTGTGTGAAATGATTATTCTCAGTCACATTCAGACCTTTAAGCAATGATGTCAGCATTATGCTAGAGATTAAGGAAAAAAAAAGAAAGAAAGAAAAGAAAAGGGCATGCAGAAGCAGACACCCAGTCTATCTTCTAGAGAGCCATAAAATGTTTTCTTATTTCCTGGCTACTTACAGTTCTTTTTAATGGTTTGCATTCAATGATCTGGAAAGTGTCAGCCCACATACATGGTGTCTGAATTGAAAACTCCGAGGCAGACTGCCAAAAGATGGACTTTGGAGTTCTACTTTGCTGGTTTCTCCAAACAAGCAAACAAATCGTCATCAACAACAAAACCCTTCCTCTCAAAAACTACCTGCTTTGAAAATGACTATGCCATGAAATAAACTCGACCTGGCTTTTCTACGTACTATTTTCTTTTCTTTCTTTCCTGCTTCTTTTTTAATCTTTAGGTTATTGCTGTCATCATTGCTTAAGAACTTGTGTGTAAATGCACAAAAAGAGACTTTCAAACAGACCGATGTTCGCAGCTCACCATAGGAATCAGCTGCATTAATTACAGTGGCTCTTTCTTATATAGCTGACTCCGCAAAAATCAACTGAAAACAATTAGGAATAGATTCCAAGTGTCTGCACAAAGGTTTGTGGTGTGACTAACAGGTAACTGAATGTGTCCTATAAGTAAACAGATAGAAAGTAAAGACTAACATAACCTAAGATACTATATTAAAAGGCCAAGGAATTGTACAGAAAGTTAAGAAGACATTAGTATATGTGGGTGGAATCTTAATGGAAATGAAAATCACATATTGGATTAAAGAGTGATTTCTAAGTGTACCATAAGAACCTTCATTTAACAGTTTTCATAACTGCTGTCAAGATGTAATAATGTTCAAACTTCTCAATGTATATCATTCTTACACCTTGGTGTGCTTAGCAAATATGTGGCGCATACCTGCTATTTCACAGGAAACCAGAATGGGCTGCTCAGATACTTACCTCTACTCTAACTTACTATTAGGGTCCTGTACCCACAGGTCCCTAATAGTAATAGTTCCTTTCTCTATGATTACTACAGATAACCATCACTTATTGAATTAACTTGAATATATGATAACGTCATAATTTTAGTAGCATTAGATATATGTAATACTCTGGTAAACAAACCTAAGATACAAAGACTTCATTTAAGTGAGATAGTTGTTTTTTCCGTTTTTCCCCCCGACTCTAAGTCCTAGACTAAAGATTTGTGTTCCATTTGTTGATACAGAAGCTATATCTGGCTTGAAAAAATGGCACAATTTCTTTACGTAAAGCCCAAGTACGTCACTACTTACACACTGCTTCTTTCTAATATCTAGGAGAAGCCAAATCATAATGTTTACATAAACCTGTTCATTTACTTCAAACGACCCACAAAAAGAAATGTGACAAAATTTGAACAGCAATACTACTATTTAGGTATTTTTTCCATGAAAATTGAACTGAGTTATTTTTCCCAAAAATATTCCCCAAAGAAAGCAGAGCTTTTTTTATTATGGAAACTTGAGAATTTTCCATAAAAGATTTTAAAGTCCATGTAGAGTTTAAAAGGTATATTACAGTATATTACTTATCAAAAATTGCCATTAAACCTGTTTTAAAATTCCAGTGCTGTACCCAAAAGCCCTGTGTAACACCCTTAATTGCCTCACAACTCCTCTATAATTCTGGATTGGAAATAAAGGCAATGGTGTAACAGGAAAGTGAAAAATTCATTCCTTCATGTTATAATCCATAAGTTCACAATTAAATCAACACAATTTGTTGTTTGATTTCATTGGGGGAAAATTTGACTCCAACTGCTTTTATCATATGCTGTACCTTCAGTTTAGCAGTTTGTTATTCAGCAAAATGTCTCCATTTGGGGAAATTATGTGCTAAATGACACACTTGTAATTTCTGCATTAATATGATCCCAGGGTTTAAATTCAAATACGGTGTAAGACCTAGTTTTCATGGAAAATGCATCTTATTTGGATTTAATAGAAAATAAATAGAATCTATAACACATTCAATTATCTTCTATTCTGAAATATTAATAAATCACTGTTAATAAATATTTTAAAATATTTCCTGAAGTGTAACCAAGTACTAGTATACTTTTGTGCTCACAAATTATTTAAGGTCGTGAGAAATGTGTAGATATTTGAGCTGCAATCCATTCTTATCATTGTTTTCTCTTTACTAAATTTAAGTGTATGAGTGTGTGTATTTGCATTTTGAGTTGGTGACAAAAAAAGAAAATAAAAACATAGCTTCTTTCATGGTTACAAATAAGGGATTTAATTCATCTTATGTGGCTATACTGTATACTCATAGTCTTAATCTTCCAACAGATCATCTATGTAATGTTTTCAAGTGCAAGTAATAATACTCAAAATAGGATAAGTTTCGGAATTTCAACAAAATAAATAAAAGAGAAAAAACAAAGCAGGAAAACTTTTTCCTTTTTTCTTGCTTTTTCCTTTGTTTATCCACTTATAACAGGTCTTTAAAAACATGATGCTGTTTTGTTTTCTTCTTTTCTACTGTCATCTGCTGTCTGGTCTCGCTCTACAAAGTAGACTGTGGAAATGGAATGCTGTTTCCCTGCTTCCTAGTTGCCCTAAAGGAAAACCGCCTAGTCTCTTTTTTTACCGTAAAGCTTTACTGCTCAATACCATAGGGAAACACATAAAAATAAAAATATTTTAAATTAAAAGATTCAAAATGCTCGTAGTATATGCCTGAGAGCTAAGAGTCATGTGCTGAAGTCAGACGGACAAGATTATGGTTTTGGTTCCACCATTTATTATTAGCTGTGTGACCTTAGTTAAGATATTTAACTGCTTCTTTTTCTCTTCACTATGAAGAGGATAATGGATCCTTACCTCACTTGACGTTATAATGATTGAATGAAATACCTGTAGAATGCTTAATACAATGCCTGGCATGTAGTAGTGATTCAATGCTCATTAGCTCATTAGTTATCTATGTCCTTGAAATATCTACCCTTCCCCTCTTTTTTTCTCTTCCTAACTTCTATTGTAGACCTTTCATTTGTATTTCAGGAAAATAAATAAATAAATGAATTCCTTCTTATCCTTATTTACTACCCTTCATTATTTTCTTAGGTGAAGGCAAAGACAAGAACAATAATGAGTGTTCCCTTGCCTAATGGGAGCATGGTAATCTTTAAAAAATCCTCAGATTTCATGACACGTATTCCCCTAAAATTCAGATCCTGCAAAGAATTATTTCTGTAATGGATTATTACAAGTAAAATAATTAGATCAGTGGCACGTAGCAGTGCTAATTTAATGTCATCTATTACTGTTTGCTATTATTACTATATATTTTTGCTATTATTACTGATATTATTATTCTTTACAGGATGATATGGTTTGGTTGTGTTCTCACCCAAATCTCATCTTGACTTGTAACCCCTACAATTCCCACATGTCCTGGGAGGAACCCGGTGGGAGGTGATTGACTTATGGAGACGGGTCTTTCCTGCACTGTTCTCCTGATAGTGAATGAGTCTCACGAAATCTGGTGGTTTTTTAAAATGAGAGTTTCTCTGCATACGCTCTCTTTTTTGCTTGTCGCCATCTGTGTAAGATGTGACTTGCTCCTCCTTGTTTTCCACCATGATTGTGAGACCTCCCCAGCCACATGGAACTGTGAGTCCAGTTAAACCTTTTTCTTTTGTAAGTTGCCTAGTCTCAGGTTTGCCTTTATCAGCAGCGTAAAAAATGGACGAATATGGGGGACATTACTTTACAACTGTTGACACTGCAGTGAACAGTTCAATTTTAAATTTTACTTAGTACATATTGGATTCTCTCTCTCTTTTTTTTTTATTTTATCTTTTTTTTTGAGACAGAGTCTCGCTCTGTCGCCCAGGCTGGAGTGCAGTGGCCGGATCTCGGCTCACTGCAAGCTCCGCCTCCCGGGTTCCCGCCATTCTCCTGCCTCAGCCTCCCGAGTAGCTGGGACTACAGGCGCCCGCCACCGTGCCCGGCTATTTTTTTGTATTTTTAGTAGAGACGGGGTTTCACCGTGGTCTCGATCTCCTGACCTTGTGATCCGCCTGCCTCAGCCTCCCAAAGTGCTGGGATTACAGGCGTGAGCCACCGCGCCCGGCCAGTACATATTGGATTCTCTTGAAGTAATTCTTAGCTCTTGAGTATATGTAGCTCCACAGACACTCTGCTCTTTCTGTACATGGAAGGGTCCCTTGTCATCTCTGTCAACTTACGTTTTCACCTCCGAGGGTGCATGATGATAGGTTGCTGAAAATAATAGCAATACCAATAACTTCTCAATGTACATACACTGTCCACCTTATGCTGAGAAGAGATGATGGTAGAGGAACTTTTTTCAGTGGCATACTCAATATATAATTAAGCCTAAATTGGGAAAAATAATTTTTACCCTTGACGAATTGTGTAATATGCTGAGCTATATGATACATCAGGGATATGAGGTAGTGGGCCGTATAACTAAATCCATAGTTATACTATAATGATGCCTCAAAACAGGGTTTTACTGTGTTATCGTGTTATTCTATTTTTTAACATAATAAAATGAGATGAAAACCGTGTGTCATAGAATTACTCAGTTAGCAAGCGAGCTTTTTAAAATACATTGTCCATTGTTTAATTGTAATAAATTGTCCATTGTCTAATAATTGTCCATTGCATTTGTTTCTTCTTTTATTGTTAAAAAGAAAATAGTCACAGAGGCTGGTCATTTATGTCTACTCAAAGCAGACATACTTATACAGAAGATGACTTTTTGAGTATTCAGGGGTCTGCAGGAGGATAAAGATTTCATTCAAAGGTAGTGTGATAGAAATATACTGTATTGCAGTGAAATTCTAGGACAGTAGAAAACACTAGTTGTCTGGAAAGATCTGTTTAACTTATTTTTGTGAGCCTTGCATTGGACAGAATTCAAGCAAGGAATTTTATTAGGGGGTAGCATAGGGAAGAGAAAAGCAAAAGAGGAGTGATAAAAAAGAAGGAGAAGCCAAGAAAAGGATTTTGTAAGGCAGTATGGAGTTCATGAATTCTTCTCTGGGGATTGTTACCAGTCTTGCTAAAGCTTTCTGGATTAGCCAAAGAAATTGTCATTGCCTTATATATAGCAATAGAATGAGTAATGGTGATTAGGCTTTCCTGACATTCATGCATTCATCTAACAAATACTCATTGAGTATCCTTTTTTGTTTTTTTGAGACGAAGTCTTGCTCTGTCACCAGCCTGGAGCATAGTGGAATGATCTCGGCTCACTGCAACCTCCAATTCCCAGGTTCAGGTGATTCTCCTGCCTCAGCCTCCCGAGTAGCTGAGACTGCAGGCGCGTGCCACCAGGCCTGGCTAATTTTTGTATTTTTAGTAGAGATGGGGTTTCACCATGTTGGCCAGGATGGTCTCGATCTCTTGATCTTGTGATCTGCCGACCTCAGCCTCCCAAAGTGCGAGGATTACAGGCGTGAGCCACCGCATCCGGCCTCATTGAGTGTCTCTTATGTGTTAGACATTGTTCTAGGTTCTGGAGGTATAGTAGTAAACAAAATTAACAAACATACCTGTCTTCCTGTAGTTTTCTTTCTGTCATGGGTGAGGGGAGATGTATGTTAAAATCCACTAGATGGTTGTAACTGCTATAGAAAAAAATAAAACAGGAAAAGAAGATCAGGAATGCTGGAAAATGGAAAACTTAAGTAGTAAGTCAAATAAGTCCTGAAGGAAACGAGGAAATGAGCCATGGTAATAATGATGGGAAGAATGGTTCCACGCAAAAGAAAACAGTAACTATGGGTTGGAAGCATACCTGGCATGGTTAAGAAATGGTTCACAAGCCAGTGTGTTTTTAGAAGAATAAGCAAAGGGAGGAGTAATAAGAGGTAGGCTGAGCAGAAGAAAAAAGGAAATCCAAGTTAACAGAATACAATTTTCTCATTGTATTTCAATCAAAATCTAATTATATTGAGAGCAGCTGAGTTACAGAGTATCCTGCCCCTTTTCATTTCTCTCATCTTAACTTCACTTGATGGATATTTGATAATGTTACTTAGTCATGTAGCTCAAGAGTAAATCATCTATGGCACTGAAGGCCATTGTAAGGCAGCCAATGGAGGCTTAAAAGAGAGGAAAGCCATGATCTGAATTAGGTTTTTTGAGGAACACATTGGGTGGCTATGCCAAAAGTAGATGGCACAGGATGGAAGTAAAGGCCAGCCAAGAAGCTATGGAAATAATCTTAGTGAGAGGTGATGGAGACTTGGAACACAATGGTAACAGTGCAGGTGGTGAGAAGGAACTGGTTCTGGTTCTATAAATATCTATTTTGAAGGTAGAACCTGAGAAACAGAGAGGATAGAGATGTTTATGATTGAAATGGGAAAGTCTGCAGGAGGATAATATTATGGTTGAGAAAAAACGGAAATCAGTTTTGGACATGTGAAATTTGAAATACCTATTATTAGTCTATCGGCACTTAGGAAAGTGAATATGCTAGTGATTGATGTGTAATTACCACAGCATTGCAACTAATTTGTACCACTCAGTTACTCATTCAACAGACACTTGTTAAAGGTTTATTACATGAGTGATGCCCTGGTTGGCACGGGGTATGTCTCAAGAGCAATACAGATACTTTTATGCCCTCTCTAGTTCCATTCGTCAAAATCGATATTAAAGACATAATTAGGCCAGGCGCGGTGGCTCAAGCCTGTAATCCCAGCACTTTGGGAGGCCGAAACGGGTGGATCACGAGGTCAGGAGATCGAGACCATCCTGACTAACACAGTGAAACCCCGTCTCTACTAAAAAAAAAATACAAAAAATTAGCCGGGAGAGGTGGCGGGCGCCTGTAGTCCCAGCTACTCGGGAGGCTGAGGCAGGAGAATGGCGTG
>NW_012108630.1:1054258-1055832 GCF_000951045.1 Mandrillus leucophaeus
AGTATTCTTTTTCATTTGTCAAGAACACATTCAATAGCCACATTTAAATGCAGTCATTAACTTTGGCGAAACTTGGCTTTGACACCTAATCTTCTATGCTGATTTATATGCTTATTTTCATTTTGGGGGCCATTCATGAAGGTTGAGGCCTTCTTCTGGAGTAAAGCTTTATTGCTCAAACCTTTGTCAACAGCTATGTCAGAAACTTGTGGTTTAGATGCTCTCCTTTTCCATCTTGATAGGATACCCTATCAATGTCCTGCTTTCTAACTGAGGAACACTTGTGATACTCAGGTCATTTGCAGGTAGATGTGATTCAGCTTTCCCTGGTTCATGTTAGTACCTCTATTTGCTTTTCCATTTTCTCTCCCCATTTTCCTCCAGGCAATAGTTTCACTTAGCTCAATATCTCTTTTAGAAATCTAATATTTTAAATATGAAATGTGCTCAACAGACTACATTAAAAAATACATGCTATTTTAAGAAATAATAAATATTTTTTAAAAATAAGCATTTTTTTGTTTTTAGAAATAAACCAATGGTTATGGTTGTATTAATCTAAAATTACAAAATAGATGCACCATTTTATACAACTTATGAATTAATAGATTAAAAAAGTGTATTTCAGCAGGTATTGCTGTGTTTTGATAAGTTGTTTCTGATGGTAACATAATTCAATGAAATGTAAAAAATTTGGTAATAATCATAAACAATGACCTGCTTTATTGCCACTGACAAGAGTCACTTTACTGAAGCATATTTTAGATTACTATTTGAAGGAATTTCCCAATAGTCATCTAGGGCTCTATAAACTCTAGGAAAAACAAAAATCTTATTAATTTGTTAACAGCAATATATAATTCTTATACATTCCTTAAAGGGAAGCTGCTATACTACTACATAAACAAGTAGTCTAGTTAGAGTGATATTTTACAGAAATGTTATACAAACATGTGAGCCCATGGTAAAACTGGAAAATTTTTGTGTGCTTTTACCCAAAGAGAAAGAATTAGGAAGTAATCCTACAAAAATGCATTTTGAAATCTTTCAATTTAAGATTAAAAGTAGCTATAGTAATATTAACATAATAGTAATAGTTTTGATATTAAAATAGTATTTCTTGTATATTAAATACAGAGTTCAACATGAGCACACAAAAATAATCATTCACAAAAATAACCATTCGCTTATATGTTTATCCGTCTAACAGACTTGTTTCCTCTTCTATCCAGGTCACTAGAATTACAAAGGATTGTGAATAAGTCACTCTACTGGCACTTAGATATTTATGATACACTGAAAACCAAATAATAATATTAGGGATATTGTGGGGATATCTATCTTTTCCAAGGGATTAAGTAGAAAGGTTATATAATTAATATTAAGAGAGATGACTCCAGTAAGTCTTTATCACAATCATTGTTTTGACTGAAGGACAGTGGGACAATTGGAAGTTTGAAGGGTATAAGAAAAGGCAGAGAGATTCAGTGAGTTCCATAGAGCGGAGAAACTCATGAAAGAAACATTTTCAGAGACCTGGAAATGACAGTGAACACATCAAGGGGCTATGAATG
>NW_012108630.1:1056522-1058462 GCF_000951045.1 Mandrillus leucophaeus
TATCTATTTCAGAACTGATGTAGAGATAGTGAGAGGAGAAAATGATATTTGTAGAAGGAAGAAGTAATTCTAAAATAAACAACCAAGTAGGAATGATCAGTCACAACAAAAAATGGATAAAATTAGATATATTTAAAATTATACTTTCTAACAGGGTTTATTTGGAAAAAGCGGGGAGAAGCAGTCCTTGAGGAGCTTTGGGTCTCTGTTAAACTGCTCAGTTGGTAGGAAATGCCATAGGTGGAGAATACACACACACACATATATATATATATATATAGAGAGAGAGAGAGAGAGAGAGAGATTTGAAATAGAGGGCATAAAATACAAGTTTTACCTGCTTCAAAATTCGGTCTCATGGTGGCTCCAACTATATTACTACATAGGAAAAATTTGATAATGAAACTCTCCAACAATTTTCATAATTTCAAACTCATACAACCAATAATAATGGAAGATGTTCCAGTTAACTATTGCTGAGTAACACTTCTCCCCTGAGAAATAAAACCTTAACAAATTAAAACAACAACAATCATTGATTTTGCTTATGAATCTACAATTTGGGCAGAGCTCAGTAAAGATAACATGTACCCGATCCTAACATTTGGAAATCTCAGCTAGGATGACTCAAATCCTTAGGGCCTGAAACAGCTGAGGCTTGTTGGATAGCTGTGTCTCTCTCTCGCTTCAGGTCTTCTCAGGGTCTTCCTGTGGTTTCTTAGGATAGTCTAACTTCTTACATGGTATCTCAATGATCTGAGAACCAACATTCTAATAAATTTAGTGGAAGCTATGAGACTTCTTCTGAGCTAGCCTGAGAAGTCTAAGAATGTCATCCCTCATAGTTTCTATTGGACAAATCATTAAGGCCAGCACAAATTCAAGGAGAGGGGAATTAGACTTCACCTCTCAATATAAAACATAGGAAAATATTTGTGGCCATCTTTAATTTACCACAGAGGGCCACATTTTACTATGGCAGGGTGCTCGAAGTTTCTATTTCTAATTATTTCACCTTAAAGGGAGTTGTTTACTATTGCCAATCATGGAAAATAGGATCTATTGTAACACAACTACAAATTATTTATTTTAATCCCTGAACCAGTAACTGACCTGGCTGATTTTACTAAGGGAATGGGCAGATTTCTCTACAAACAATGACCAACTCCTTTTTTTAAAAAGCTAAATATTTGGCCAGGTGTGGTGGCTCATGCGTGTAATCCTAGCACTTTGGGAGGCAGAAGTGGAAGAATAGCTTGAGCCAGGAGGTCTAGATGGCAGTAATCTATGATCGTGCCACTGCTCTCCAACTTGTGTGACAAGTGAGACAGTGCTTCTAAAAAGAAATAAGGTAAAATAAAATTAATTAATGAAAAACAACAAAAACCCAGGAACAAAAAGACAAAATGCCCATTAATAATTGCTGTCCATAAGCTATCATTTACATTGAAGAAATTTAAACATTCTGTTGGTCACTTTAACGTGATTGGTAGAAATAGCCATCCTAGGCAGAGAGAGAAACACGCAGAAAGGTTAAAGACCCATGAGAGGAAGGGCAAGAGTGGTGTTCATCTGGAATGGGCCTCTGACAAAAAGAGGAGCTAAAAAGACACAGGGTCCCTGTTTTAAACAAATGGTGGTGAAAAGGCAAGGACCTCAATGACTGATTATCTGGAGTCAGGGTTGTTCTTTAGCAGTGGAATGCAGTTAGTTAGGACTATGTTGTTTTAAAGAGCATAGCAGAAGCCAAGTTCCATAGGAGCATGTAAAGTTTTTGGGAGTCCTTGTCCAAGTAATTGGCAGGGAGTTTAGACAATTGTGCAACCTGAATGTCTTTGCCATGCATGTATCAGGGTTGAACACTTCCTGCATTAAAGAGGAAAGAATTTTCCCAGTGGTAAGCAGTGTTCCATATAGTGGAATGTTCTACAACAGGACTT
>NW_012108630.1:1061982-1107576 GCF_000951045.1 Mandrillus leucophaeus
TTGGATAGCTGTGTCTCTCTCTCGCTTCAGGTCTTCTCAGGGTCTTCCTGTGGTTTCTTAGGATAGTCTAACTTCTTACATGGTATCTCAATGATCTGAGAACCAACATTCTAATAAATTTAGTGGAAGCTATGAGACTTCTTCTGAGCTAGCCTGAGAAGTCTAAGAATGTCATCCCTCATACTTTCTATTGGACAAATCATTAAGGCCAGCACAAATTCAAGGAGAGGGGAATTAGACTTCACCTCTCAATATAAAACATAGGAAAATATTTGTGGCCATCTTTAATTTACCACAGAGGGCCACATTTTACTACGGCAGGGTGCTTGAAGTTTCTATTTCTAATTATTTCACCTTAAAGGGAGTTGTTTACCATTGCCAATCATGGAAAATAGGATCTATTGTAACACAACTACAAATTATTTATTTTAATCCCTGAACCAGTAACTGACCTGGCTGATTTTACTAAGGGAATGGGCAGATTTCTCTACAAACAATGACCAACTCCTTTTTTAAAAAAGCTAAATATTTGGCCAGGTGTGGTGGCTCATGCATGTAATCCTAGCACTTTGGGAGGCAGAAGTGGAAGAATAGCTTGAGCCAGGAGGTCTAGATGGCAGTAATCTATGATCGTGCCACTGCTCTCCAACTTGTGTGACAAGTGAGACAGTGCTTCTTTTAGAAATAAGGTAAAATAAAATTAATTAATGAAAAACAACAACAAAAACCCAGAAACAAAAAGACAAAATGCCCATTAATAGTTGCTGTCCATAAGCTATCATTTACATTGAAGAAATTTTAACATTCTGTTAGTCACTTTAATGTGATTGGTAGAAATAGCCATCCTAGGCAGAGAGAGAAACACACAGAAAGGTTAAAGACCCATGAGAGGAAGGGCAAGAGTGGTGTTCATCTGGAATGTGTCTCTGACAAAAAGAGGAGCTAAAAAGACACAGGGTCCCTGTTTTAAACAAATGGTAGTGAAAAGGCAAGGACCTCAATGACTGATTATCTGGAGTCAGGGTTGTTCTTTAGCAGTGGAATGCAGTTAGTTAGGACTATGTTGTTTTAAAGAGCATAGCCAAAGCCAAGTTCCATAGGAGCACGTAAAGTTTTTGGGAGTCCTTGTCCAAGTAATTGGCAGGGAGTTTAGACAATTGTGCAACCTGGATGTCTTTGCCATGCATGTATCAGGGTTGAACACTTCCTGCATTAAAGAGGAAAGAATTTTCCCAGTGGTAAGCAGTGTTCCATATAGTGGAATGTTCTACAACAGGACTTCAAATAAAAAAATGTTAAGTGTCAGTTGTCATCCTATTTGGAAACTAGAATGAGAGACACCTTATTTTTGTTCTAGAGTTTTGATTACAGAATACAATAGAGACATATCAAGGAATAAATATTCTTAAATCATAATTTTAATGTACCGAAATAAAAGCATATTTAGATTTTACCATGTTGGTTTTGAAAATTCTAAGTTTCTTCACACAAAGAAAATGCTTTCAAGATGTTCGTTGAAGAGAAAATCAATTGCTCTAAACTAACTGTTATATGATTTTTGAAGACTCTTGTAATTAGATTCAAATATCTTATTTAGGGAATATTAGTATGTGTTTCTTTTTTTAACATTTTCAAGAAAGTAAAATGTAATGGAGTCTGTTTCCACTATCACTGCTGGAGTAAAAATGATAATGATTTTTTTCCATAAGGCAATTTTATTAAACCTATTATCAAGAGTGTTCTATACAAAAGGTCTTTAGAAAATTGTAAAAATTATGTTGGATATTAAAATGCTTGTTGCAAATATTCTGCAATATGGTAGGTATAGATTTAGAGAATTGTTTCAGCTCCTGTGTTAAATTACTTAAGTAGATAGAAAGTTTAACTGCCTTGAGGTCATATTAAATCAGTTCACTAATTCAACATTTTATAAATCCTTGTTTATTCTTCACCTGATCCTTAAAGATTAAGCAAAGAACATACATCGGGCCTAGGCTTAATGTCAACATTAAAAAGTTGCAGGAAGATTGTACTGGAAAATAACAGGAAATGTTTAGAAGTAAGAGAGGTAACTGTATACGGAAGGGAAGGATGTCAAGAAAGAAAGCAAAATCCAAAATGGAAGCATTACATAAAACTTACGTTTCCTGTCACTTCGGTGCAGATGTATTAACTACTCATTAAGCTCCAGTGAACCTGTGAGAATGTCCTTTTATGAATTTTAAAGTGTGAATATTCATGTGATGGCTCCGCTTGACAGAAAAGCAAAGACCAAGCTCTTTACCCAGACATCATAAATTAATGCAGTCTTATCCTTTTGAGTTGATGTATGTTGATAATTTAAGGAGTAGCACATGGATTAAATAAAAAGTAAATTTAAGTCAACATAAGTCTAAATTGGCTTCACAATAACAAATCCAGTTTTCTCTCATTCCTAGAACTACTGGGTGTAACTTCATTTGAAGCACCTAAATATTAAAAATATATTTTTATATAAATTTATAGCTATGTCATTATATTCAATCAGTTTCCTCATTATGATTAATTTCCTCATTGATTGCATACTTTTGCAATGAGAGCAGAAATGAAATATACAATTGGAAGTATTTTCAGCTCGCCAATTTAAAAAAATATCCTGTTGAATGATAGAAATCAAGTGCAGACAACGTCTAGTGCACAGAATTCGCAGCCCATGGAACATTTTAATCATCAAGGGGAAACACAGTCTGTGTCTTCTTACTTAACTAGACTGCAAGGGACTCGAGGCTAGAAACTGAATCTTTTGTAGAAAGATTTGTATCCCCACATAACTATTTGACACACAGCAGATGCTGATTACTGTTTATTAAATTGAATGAAATCTTGATAGAAAGTTTGGTTTTATGAAAGCAACATCATGTCATTAAATTCATAACCCAGAGGAAGATTTGCTTCTAAAGGAAAATACGTGAAATAGTATTTGTAAAATAGTAATCTTCCACTATCAGACACTAGCATTCAAGTACAGGAAATAAAAGGTTACAAATGATACAGACATTTGGAAGGACTGCTCTGGGTCTCCAAACAGCATGTTTAAGCTTCAGGATTGGTTAAAGAAGACATAGAGAACTTCAAAATTGATAGATTTTTCAAATGTTATTAGAATCAACCAAGTTTCATTAAAAATTCTCAATTGAATTATGAGTATGACTGTTAGGTGATTTTAAGAAGTGTTATATGATGGAGGGTTTTTTTTGCTAGATTCTATGGAATAGAAGAGAAGGGGTGGGGTTGTAAATATGTTCTCTTTCCATGAATCTTCCAAAACCTGGCTAAAGAAAAATTTGTCTACCCAACTTCCTTTTATTTCTGGCAAAAACTTGGTTTTTGCTAATTATCCCCAGCTGTACGAGATTCTGTAGTTTTTATTTTTAACTTTTCTCTACATGGCCTTACATCTGTGTACTCTTTATATTGGAGTATTGGGTCTTAAAGTAGGAAATCCTTTAGGAGGGGTGAGTACAATGTGATTGTCTAAAGAGAAAAAATCATTTTAAACATTACTTGCATGCTATTGTATTGGTATCTGCCTATAAGAACAGTGGAATGTACTTAATCCGATATCACGAATTTTGATGGAATTTAATATTTAAAAACTCACATTTTCCTCCATCTTTGTTTACTTTTAAAAGAAGTCAATGTGTCACCCCACAATTTTAAATGTACCTACTGCCCTCATTATGCATATTTTGTCTGATGTATGCAAGGCTGTTCAGAAGATTCTTCACTTTTCCTGGTGAAAAAATGGTCCATAAATTTTAATAAATAAGATCTGAGCTTATTATTTTACCCTGCTTATTTGATTGTGATGATAAAACACAAAAACAGGTACACTGGGAAATTAGAGTTAAACTGGGTAGAGATTCTTCTAGGAAAAAGCAAGCATTTCCATTACAGGTATAGAAACAAAGTAAACCATGAAGGGCTTTAACATATTATATACTTGCTCATTTTGTATTTGCCCTGGTTGACATTATCCTTTTCTTGCTTTTGCAACGACTTCATCATTAATACTGAAGTAACAATAGTGGAGATAAAACTAACAGTAATCACTTTGACTTGTAGCTGGTGTATTTCCTAGTAATTTCCAAAACTTGAAAGTCACAGTTTGGGTAAATGTTAAAACAATATGTATTTCCATAAGCTGTAATACAATTCTTTGTAAATGGCAAAAGCACATTTGCCTTTTAATCAGAAAACAACTTGCTGAATCCAGACAACATGGCCTTCTCCAAGATGCTTGACATGAACAACAATAATAAAGTTCAGTGGTATTTGATATTTTCCAGATGTTCTTAGATTGAAAATGGTAGCTTCACACATATTTGCAAATGATCATTATAAAGCTATATTGGTCAATGTAGAAGAATAGAATATATTTAATGGGTTTTTAGGTTGATTTATAACTTTTAATTATTTAGACATATGGTATGTAGGCTTACATTTGATTTCCTGTCCTGAGCCCCACAAATGTTAGGGACCTGCATTTCTGAATAAACTATTACTGTCGTTACAGACAAACGTGGTTCATCCTGTTAAAGGGAACTTTTTGCAAGCATCTAGATTTCTTACATCGGGGTAAAGAAATGGATGAAAGAGACATTTGATTGATGCCACTGTCACTCAGGTGTTTCAGATCTCACCAGGTCCCTTTTCTTATTTAAAAGAAACAGCCATTGCAGCCAATGAGGGAATTTTAAAAGCTAGTCATGTTTCATGAATTGTGTATCTTGGTTTGAATGCTCATCAAAGATAATAAGTTTTGTTTACACTCATCATGAATGACTCCCCAAAGTTTGCAAATCCACCTGTAAGTCTTATTCTTATCAGAACACATCAATGAACTTTTCCCTGCCTTTGATTTGAATGCTGGTGTGAAGGACATGTTGATCGTATTTGACAGTTCATAGAATAGAATTGGTTTCTGCAAAGGATAGCTATTGTTAATTCTATTCATATTTTCTCACTTATTTTTAGTTGACACATAATAATTGTATTATGTTGGTGCAAACGTAATTACAGCTTTTTCACTGTTGGAATTTGCCACTCAATATTGGAATACATTGTTAAATAAATGTGGTTATGTTATACAGTGTTTTAATGGGCATTTTTTTGCTTTACTAGACTAGTAATAAGTCTGGCTAATGACTTATTACTTGCTGTTTGTTTTGTGTTTATTTTAGACTGTGGAAATGATGTTAGGCCAAAAACAAATTCAAATAATTTTCTTTTTGAGTTCAAAGTGGGCCATAAAGCAGCAGAGACAACTTGCAAACTCAACAATGCATTTGGCCCAGCAACTTCTAACGAATGTACAGTGCAGTGGTGGTTCGAGACATTTTGCAAAGCAGACAAGAGCCTTGATGGGGAGCACAGTGCACAGTGGCTGGCCGTCAGAAGTTGACAATGACCAGTTGAGAGCAATCATCGAAGCTAATCCTTTTACAACTACACGAGAAGTTGCCAAGGAACTCAATGTTCACCATTCTACAGTGGTTCAGTATTTGAAGCAAATAGGAAAGGCAAAAAAGTTCGATAAGTGGGTGCCTCATGAGCTGAGTGAAAATCCAAAATTTTGACTTTTGGTAGTGTCATCTTCTCTTATTCTATGCAACAACAACTAACCATTTCTCGATCAGATTGTGATGTCCGATGAAAAGTGGATTTTATACAACAACCGGTGATGACCAGCTCAGTGGTTGGACTGAGAAGTTCCAAAGCACTTCCCATAGCCAAACTTGCACCAGAAAAAAGGTCATGGCCACTGTTTGGTTGTCTGCTGCTGGTCTCATCTACCACAGCTTTCTGAATCCCAGCAAAACCATTATGTCTGAGAAGTGTGCTCAGAAAATCGATGAGATGCACCGAAAACTGCATAACCTGCAGCCGGCAGTGGTCAGCATAAAGGGCCTGACACCATGACCACAACAATGCCTGACCACATGTTGCACAACCAACACTTCAAAAGTTGAACGAATTGGGCTACAAAGCTTTGCCTTTTCCGCCATATTCACCTTATCTCCCTCCAACCAACTACCACTTCTTCAAGCATCTCGACAACTTTTTGCAGGGAAAATGCTTCCACAACCAGCAAGATACAGAAAATGCTTTCCAAGAGTTTGTCGAATCCTGAAGCACATATTTTTATGCTACAAGAATAAACAAACTTATTTCTTGTTGACAAAAATGTGTTGATTATAATGGCTCCTACTTTGATTAATAAAGATATGTTCAAGCCTAATTATAATGATTTTCAATTCATAGCCCCAAGTCGCAATTACTTTTGCACCAACCTAATACGTATTTGTGGCATCTAGTGATATTTCAACACATGTGTACAATGTGTAATAATCCAATTAAGGTAATCAAGATTAATAAAGATAATTAGCATATTCATAACAGTTTTTGGAACATTCAAACTTCTCTCTTCTGGCTTTTCAAAAAATATATAATAAACTACTTTTAACTATATTCTCCTTACAGTGCTATAGAGCACTAGAACTTATTCCTCATATCTAGCTGTAATTTTGTATCACTTAGCCAACTTCTCCCTATCCTCCCATACCCGCTACACTTCCAAGCCTCTAATAACCACAGTTCTCTCCACTTCTATAGGTTCAACCTCTTCTAGTTCTTACATATGAGTGAGAACATTCATTATATGTCTTCCCGTGCCTGACTTACTTTACTCAACATAACTTCCTTCAGGCTTATCCCTGTTGCCATAAATGAAAGTATTTCATTCTTTTTTATGGCTGAATAGTATTCCATTGTGTATATATACCACATTTTCTTTATTCATTCATCTGTTGATAGACATTTAGTTTGATTCTGTATCTTGGTCATTGTGAATAGCACTTCAATAAACATGGGAGTTCAGATGTATCTTTGATATGCTGATTTTCTTTGTTTTGGATAAATATTCAGTAGTAAGATTGCTGGATAATATGGAAATTCTATTCTAAGTGTTTTGAGAAAACTCCACTGTTCTCCATTATGGCTGTATGAATTTATGTTCCCATCAACAGTATGTAAGACTTTGCTTTTCTCTGCACAATTTTTTTTGGGGGGGTCTTTTTGATAGTAGCCATTCTAACTGGAGCGAGATGTTATCTCATTGTGGCTTTAATCTTCATTTCCCTGATGATTTGTGACGAATGTTTTTTATATACTTGTTGGTCATTTGTAAGTCTTTTTTGAGAAATGTCTACTCAGAAATGCCTGTGTTTTAATGGATTGATTTTTTGTTGTTGCTGTTGTTGTTGTTGAGTTGTTTGAATTCCTCATATATTCTGGATCTTAGTCCCTTGTCAGATGCGTAGTTTGCAAATATTTTCTCCTAGTCTACAGATAGTTTCTTCATGCTGTTGATTGTTTCCTTTGTTATTTATGCAGGCAGTTTTAGTTTGATACATTCTTGTTTGTCTGTTTTAACTTTTGTTGTCTGTGCATTTGAGGTCTCATCAATGAAATCTTTTCCTAGACCAATGTCCTGATGAATTTTCTGCAACTTGTTTTCTATTATTTTTATAGTTTTGCATCTTACATTTAAGTCTTTAATAATTTTAAGTTAAATTTTGTTTAAAGGGCCCTGTTTAGCTGTTCTGTATATTGATATCCAAATATCCTGGCACCACTTATTGAATATACTGTCCTTTCCCCCGCGTATGTTCTTGATGTCTTTGTCAAAAATCAATTGGCTGTAAATCCGTAGATTTATTTCTGGGTTCTCTCTTCTGTTCCATTCATCTATGTGTCTGGTTTTTATACCAATGCCATTTTATTTTGGTTACTATAGCTTTGTAGTATATTTTGAAATCAGGTGGTGTGATGTCTCCAGCTTTTTGTTTGTTTGTCGTTTTGCTTAAAATTTCTTTGACTACATGGGCCCTTTTGTAGTTCCACACAGATTTTATGATTTTTAAAAATATTTCTCTGACTAATGTCATTTGTATTTTGACAGGGATTGTGTTGAATGTGTAGATTCTTTTGGGTAGAGTGGACAATACTCACCTTACATTTCTTTAAAAGAAAAGAGTAACCTGAAAGAAAATGTAGTGGTTATTATGAGGTGCAGTTTATGTCATCCTTCAGGATGGGGGCTCTTATTTTCTTAGCTACTGGCAGTGTTGCCTGCATCCCTTGTCAGAAATTGTTCTCAACCTAAGGGAACTGTCCCATCTCTTTCCCTGTGTCCAGTGATTGGTGTCCAATAATTGGTCATTGCTGCATTCAAAGGCCTGACTCCCTGGTCTCAATTAGTGATATCTCTAAAGGGCTCTAGAATTCCTTTTGGGACTGGCTGACATTACTGTGGCAACTGCAATGCTGTTCATTTAATCTTTATACCTACCTTAGCTTTACTTGCTCTTTTCTAGATACTGTATCAGAGAGGACCCCATACATACAAATATCAAAAGTGTTTCCTCCCTGGGACCAGACTGAGAGAGGAGAATATCTTCTTAGCTTCCCCTGCTCCACCCCATTATCTTTGAGACTGAAAGGATAATGGGATGGAAAGGAAAACTCGCAGAAGGAAAACTTGTTATTCTGGTGTGGTTGGTGTCAGCTCCTTACTACACTGATACATTAATGTTATTATGCTGTCTTAGTTTTACTTAGTATCCTTCAGCAACCTAGCCTCTTGCTTAGAATTTCCATAATGAATGAAAGGGCAATTATCCTCTTAAGTTAATATCAAGAGACAGGAATAGAGCTCCAAAGCTTTCCTCCAAACTTTCCTTCAATTGATATGACTGGAAGTCCCTTTCCACAGATGCTGATACGCCTCCCCTACTTCTAACTTCCATCACTCCACACTTACCCACACACATATACATCAGCTTTTGATTTCTCAGATTGAATTACTTACTTTTTGTTAGTTTGTTTTAATTCCAGGAATTTATACATCACTTTCACACACAAACACAAAGGTTATTATATTTTTTAGGAAAGGTGAAATTCAGGTATAAATCCATATGCAGGTTATTCAGATGTAAACCCATATCTTCTCTTAGCAACTGTCAGTGAATAATGAGGTTTTTTGTTTTGTTTTGATTTGTTTAGCTGCTCAACCAAGAAAGACTATTAGAATTTCAAAAATGCACACTAATTAATGTGAGCTCTCTATGTTCCCTGGTAATGGAGGCCAGCCTCCAACAAACTATTTTCAGCTTCATTCAACCTCTGGATTGAGGTTGAGGGTTTGCAATTACTCTCAGCACACTGTTACTCTGTATAATGTGTTTATCCACACTACACAATAAGTATTTTCAACTTAATGATCCTCAGAGTCTACACCTGAAGTTCTCTCCCTCCACCGACTCCATGCAAATAACTTCAGTCCTTATCTCTGTTAGTAGAAAGCGGGAGAGCATTCCACTAACAGTGACTTTTTCATCAGCATCTATAGCATCAGAACATCCTGTCTGATCTCCAGCTTGATACACCCAATTGCTTTCACACATTCACTTCCATGTCTCAAAGACTCGTTCAGCTCAACCTAACCAACATTATAATCATGATCGTCACTCTTATACCTGATTCTCCTGTATCCCTCAATGATCCCTGCTGTTATGCGGCACCACCACCTATCCAGCTGTTCAGACCAGAATTCTGGCTGTCCATAAATTATCCTCATTTGCATTCATCAATATATTCTGAGACATTTATCTGCCAATTCCTCTTGAATCTATTTGTCTCCTTCTCTGATGTCAGCATCCTAGTGCAAGCTAGACTTGTCCTCTCACTTGTACTGACATGACAACCTATTAATTAGCCTCCCCACTAACCTCTCTACTCTCTAGTTACTTCTCCATACTTCAACGAGATAGACTAATCTTTATGCTTGACACATTCTTTAGATGTTTAGAAAGACTATTCAGATGGAAATATTCTTTCAAATAAAACTTGTAATTCTTAATATGATCCATTAAGCTGTACATTATTTAGCCTTTGCTGACATTCAGCTCCTCCAAGGTAAGCATTAGTGTGCCTCGATTTTTATGAATGAAGACCAAGAATTATAGAAGTGAAAATCCTGCTTATACCTTGTTTGGGATGTTATGATATCTAGATTTTCTAAGTCCTATAATCGTCTTTCAAATATGACACTATATCTATTCAATACTTGGAAATGAAATGATAACTGTATTCCTACCACTCAGCTAAAACATGGGTCCACAAATATGAATACTGGAAAGCCTTTCCCACTGGACTCACCAAATTCTAGGTGGATGGTTACAGGGATATATGTGTTCCAAGACAGTGTTTTTTATTTTTTTTTCAATTGTCTTTTACATAATTTTCAACAACTAGAAACACTTGTAAACGTTTAAATGTTTTGATTTAAATGTTTTCATTTTAATGAAACATACCCAAGACTGGGTAATTTATAAAGGAAAGAGGTTGAATGGACTTATAGTTTGATGTGGCTGGGGAGGCCTCACAATCATGGTGGGAGGCAAAATTCACATCTTACATGGTAGCAGACAAAGAGAGAATGAGAGCCATGCACAAGTGTTTCCCCTTATAAAACCATCAGATCTCGTGAGACTTATTTATTACCAAGAGAACTGTATGGGGAAACCCCCCCATGATTCAGTTGTCTTTCCCTGGGTTCCTCCCAAAACATGTGGGAATTGTGGGAGCTACAATTCAAGATGAGATTTGGGTGGGGACATAGCCGTACCATATCATTTCATCCCTGGCCACTTTCAAATCTCATTACTTGTCTCTTTATAAAAACATATATAATTTGGATATAAATTCCTTAAATATACTTTTAAACTCACAATTTGTAGATGTGATTATAATAATTTTTAGTTTTACTGTACACCTGTCATTAAGTAGTCTTCTATTGCATGACTTTTCATGGCTGCACACATTTTATTTCATAAATATTCCATGAATTGTTTCACCATTCCCCTACTACTAACAATTAAAATTATTGGAAGTTTTTGTTATTATAAATAAAATGGCACTAAACAGTATAGTAATAAATACTCATATTCGCTCTAATGATATCTTTAATATAAATTAGTAAGAATTGAAATAATGTATAAAATGATATGAATTTTAAGGCTTTTGAAACATGCTGTCAAAGTATCTTCTATTACAGTTAAGGTACTATTTCCTGTTCTTATCGCACACATATATACATCCATTCATACACACACAACTTTTTAACATAGATAAATTGTTCCCAGTACCTGATTTTATACATAATTCTAACTCTGGACCAGAAGTGGACATCTGGCTCAGACATGCCCAGGCAGGCAGGCCAGCTGTTTCAGATGGTTGCCTTGGCTCCCACCTTGACCCCTTCTTCAAATACTTCTCAAGGTCTAGTCATCCTCTGGTCATGAACTCCATGGAAGATTATTGCAAAGCTGTACAACTGAAAAATAATTCAGGTTAATTAGCTTTCATTTTCATTCTGCCCACTGTGTGATGCTTTAAAAGGTTTGCTGCTTTAATTTAAAACCGCTTACAAAAGCAACTGGGCATTTGCCATTTTTTTTATATCCTCCAACATTCTGATCCTTTAAACTCTGTCCAACAGCTTTACATAGCACATGATTCTAATTAAAAGCCTCCACTAATGCTTGATGGCATTACTTTCACCACTGATTATATCAAAATAAATTGGTTGCTTCATACACTTAAAAATATATTAAAACTAAAACATTGGCTTATTTGTTCCTCCATAACTTTTCACCGGCATGAGTTATCTTTAAAAGTAACTCTGTGATTATTCACATATACCTTATAAATACTTAATAATGACAATACTTCATTATCAAAGAAAGTAATGTTTCCAAGATCAATTTAGCCTCTGATAGTGAAGTGAAATAATTCTACACACTTTCAGACCTTTATCATTTCTTACTAGGATAATTTCAAATGCCAAAATACCTCTACCTTGCTTGTTGTGGGGATGTGTGTGTGTGTGTGTGTGTGTGTGTGTGTGTGTGATTGTAGCTTTTAGCTATTTTAAATGCTCAAATGACTTGCTACTTTTGTCTAAAAATTTATTTTCTTAATATATAGTACATTGTTTTAGAAAAAACAAGGTTTAGATAAGTAAATTTCCCATTTTCTGACTTGTCAGTTACATAATCCTGGGAAAATTATCTTGATCACCTAAATTTAATTTCTTCATTTATCAATAAAGGTGATGATTGCCTTCTATAGTTGTGGTACTTACAATTCTCTGAAGTCTCATACTAACTTTTCAAGTTAATTTCTCATTCTGTTCCTCAGTGTATCTCTCTTTTTTCACTTGAATATGATGCATCTCCTATTCCTATAATCCTACTCTCAATCTTAAACTAAATTTGATACTCCAAGACATACTGCCTTAGAGTGCCATTTGAAATGCATATGTCAACCATGATTATTAATTATTACTTTATTTCATACAAGATTTTTGAAGTTTGGCCCTCACTTTCAAAACGTAGCCTTTGCTTTTCTTGTCTCACATCCCATTTACAGTTCATGTGTCAGCTACACGAGAATGTTCAACACTCTAACCACTGTTTAGTCCTTCTATACTACTGTCCCTGCAGCCCTCTGCATGGCACACTGCACTTCACCACCTTGGGAAAATTCCTCCTCTGTGAAAGTTCTACTCTGTCCTCGAGTATTTTGGATAGACATATATAATAACATTTATTTAAACATTTATCTTTTAAGATTCAAATACCCTTGTGGCATAAAATACATCAGGTCAGCTTTTTACATCTCAGCATAAATTTAAATCTTAGCTCCAGCAAGATACTGAAGTTCAGATCTTTAACTCCTTTAGTCCTATTTTTAGTCTCAATAGGGTAATTTGGAATTAGTATTTCCACCTAATGTGGGCTCTGAGTCACAAAGAAAAAAATAACTGAGAGGATCTAACATTTACAAAGTGTGCTACCACATGAGATTCACACACTAAGGCAATGATATTCTTTCATATTCATCCTTTAACTCTTTATGAAGTCACAGATAAATATTATTAATTATCAATCAAAATTTATAGACATTAGCTTTAACTCTCAGAAGGATGAATTCGCTTTATTTATTTATTTATTTTATTTTACTTTTTTTTTTTTGAGATGGAATCTCTCTCTGTTTCCCAGGCTGGAGTGCAATGGCGTGATCTGAGCTCACTGCAATCTCTGCCTCCCATGTTCAAGTGATCCTCCTGCCTCAGCCTCCCAAGTAGCTGGGATTACAGGCACATGCCACCGCACCCAACTAATTTTTGTATTTTTAATAGAGACAGGGTTTCACCATGTTGACCAGGTTGGTCTTGAACTCCTGACCTTAGGGGATCCACCCACCTGGGCTTCCTAAAGTGCTGGAATTACAGGCATGAGCCACCACACTCAGCCTGAATTCACATTTCCAGGGTCACATAAAGATTAGGATAAAAAAATTCTTGCATATTATTGTGGGAAGTCAAGGACCCCAAACAGAGGGACCTGCTGAAGCCATGGCAGAGTAATATAAATTGTGAAGATTTCATGGACATTTATTAGTTCCCCAAATTAATATTCTTATAATTTCTTATGCCTGTCTTTAATCTCTTAATCCCGTCATCTTTGTAAACTGAGAATGTATGTCACTTCAAGACCCTGTGATGATTGCGTTAACTGTACAAATTGTTTGTAAAGCATGTGTTTGAACAATATGAAATCTGGGCACCTTGAAAAAAGAACAAGATAACAGCGATGTTCAGGGAACAAGGGAGATAACCATTGGGTCTGACTGCCTGGGAGCTGAGCAGGACAGAGCCGTATTTCTCTTATTGCTGAAAACGGGTAAGAGAAATATCGCTGAATTCTTTCCCCAGTAAGGAATATTAATAATTAATAGCCCTGGGAAAAGAATGCATTCCCAGGAGGAGGCTTCTAAAATGGCCACTCTAGGAGTGTCTGCCTTATGCAGTTGCAGATAAGGGATGGAACATGCCCTGGCCTCCTGCAGCGTCCCCAGACTTCCTAGGATTAGGAAATTCCAGCCTGGCGAATTGTAGCCAGACTGATTCTCTGCTCTTGAACCCTGTTAAGATGTTTATCAATGACAATGCATGCACACTGGGACATGGAACTTCATTAGTAATTCTAGTTTCGCCTTGACCTTGTGATGTCACCCTGACATTCTGCCTTGTGATCTTTTATTGCCCTATGAAAATGATCTCTGTGACCCACACCCTATTCATATGCTCCCTCCCTTTTGAAAATCGCTAATAAAAACTTGCTGGTTTTGTGGCTCAGGGGGCATCACAGAACCTGCCAACATGGGATGTCTCCCCTGGACACCCAGCTTTAAAATTTCTCTCTTTTGTACTCTTTCCCTTTATTTCTCAGAACAGCTGACACTTAGGGAAAATAGAAAAGAACCTATGTTGAAATATCAGGGGCTGGTTCCCCTGATAGAATATCATAGAGTTAAAGTTACTCTGTTCTTCCACCTCTAATTAAAGTATGTATTCTGATTGTTCTTCCTTAAAGCCAGTCTCAGGTAGAATATAAAAAAGTGGTTAGGTGGCTGCCCATGAAGCTTTTCCCAGGACTTCTCATATTTCAACTATAATCCATTCTTAATAACTCTAGAATACTAATAAAGATAAATAGAGAAGAGTAACAGCAGGCAAAGGTACCAGACTGGATAGTTTTTCTTATTGGATCTAGCAACAATGACACTTCTAAGATTTTCATTTATTTGGTTGAGGTAAATCAAGCTTTAAGTATTCCTAAATCTATTTTGAAGAAGACACTATTCTTAAATGAAATATTATAGCCCATGAGTCAATATATCTCATGTCATTATGTAATACATTCAGAGAAAGAATAAGCATGTAAAATTTATCAAATTATAAATTGTATAGATACACTTTGTATATTACATACCAGAAATTTGAATTTTTGTGCTTGATTTCACAAACATATTGATTATGTTGATATGGCCTGGAAATCTTTCTGGGTAGTGTTCTGCTAATATTGCCTAGAAAAATATAGGAGATGAAAAACGACATACAAATGTTTTCAATAGTTAGTTTAGTATTCTTATAAATTATAATACTTTTTTTTCTGCACAAGATGATTATTAAGAAAATCAAAAAAGACATGTAATTATTTTATTAAGATGGCTATTTACATTACTTAAACATAAAATAATATAATCTGCTGTTTCCTCCCTATAGTTTTTGCTGGAAGCAGTAGTGATAATGTATAGTAACTTTAGTGAGCAACACAACATAACTTGAATGTTTTCAATAAGCCAAATACCTTGACTATATGTGACAATTATGATATTTATTAGCAGCTATGGGATGTGTTCTCTTTCACCAGAATGAATTGATATATATAAAGTACTTCTAAATATAGCTGGCACATTGTAGGCTCTTTATAAAGTCCAATAGCTTGATAGCTATTATTACATTAATAAAAATGCTTTTGCTAACACAGGGGACCCAATTGACAATTATTTAGTATTTTTTATTTGCCTAATAGAAATCCAGCTCTGGGGAGGTTACAGTGGCCCAGAAATCTCACCCAAACCTTTGTGGTTTTCCATGATTTACTTTGCTACCTACAGACCGTATTTTTTATTGCCACTTATGATGGCAATATGGCCTTAGTAATTTCTGTCAATGCATGCAGACATAATGATGTTGTCGTGAAGAATATTTTCTGCTGTGCAGTTTTTTTTAATTAGGTGGAAAATGTGGACACATTTTCCCTGAAAAATCAAGAGGATTAAGTTTCTTGCTAACTTCTAAACTAACCACTGTGAAAGAAAACGCCATTTATATGACTGGCTAAAACCAATAATCATTCTAATAGTTAAAAGTG
Source organism: Mandrillus leucophaeus (assembly GCF_000951045.1). Lineage (NCBI taxonomy): Eukaryota > Metazoa > Chordata > Mammalia > Primates > Cercopithecidae > Mandrillus > Mandrillus leucophaeus. The sequence goes on from NW_012108630.1 coordinate 1,077,870, forward strand.
CACAGTGTAAAGGTAAACACTTTAACAATATCAGGCTAAATCAGCAAAGGGTAAGAGAGCTACAGGTGGTGGTGTCAGCGATGGTGGTGGTTGTAGCAGTGGTGAATGGTTCTGGAGTGGTGAATGGCTGGGAATATCTGCAACAATATTATGAGCTATTTTTAATATTGCTAATTAAAATTCAACATGCTTCCTAGAGTAGACAATGTTGGTGCCTCATCTAAAAACCATGGATCCCCCATAGAAATTGTGTGACCATTCCTTAGGCTGTCTGTGCTTTGTTGCTAACGACTGGCAGGGAAAATTTAGAGGTCAGTTTGTCTTTTTAGAGCTGAGTGGTCTGTGGACAGCTTATGGCCCACAGCTAATGAATGGTTAGTGGAATACAACAGCTCAACACACTTGATTCCCCATAAGACCAACTATAAAATGCAATTTACCCTCCAGAGCTCCCCATTCAGTCAGTCTGAGGCTGGTACCTCACCTGAAATCATAGCCTTGCTTGATTGCTTTTTTCCAGTCATGTTTCCCACATTTTCTGAGTGGTTTCTTTTGGCAGAACTTCTTTATTGCATCACTTGCTCTCAAATCCTGGGTTCAGATTCTACTTCTGAGGGGCCATGAACTAAGAGGGCCTCAGAAAGTTTTATTAACACATTCAATATCTGTGATTTTAAAATAGTAAACAATTATATAAGAATCATGTTTAGAACAGTTGTGAGTTAATACCAGCACAAAGAAAGCTGTTGCAATGTAAAAAATAATCGTTTCCTCAATTTCTTAATTTAAAGTTTCACAACTGTTATTTTTCATGACTAGAATGTCTTTTTTTTTTTTTTTTTTTTTTTTTTGAGACAGAGTTCTTGTCGTCCAGGCTGGAGTGCATTGATGTGATCTTAGCTCATTGCAACCTCCACCTCCCAGGTTCAAGTGATTCTCCTGTCTCAGCCTCCTGAATAGCTGGGATTACAGGCATCTGCCACCACACCTGGCTAATTTTTGTATTTTTAGTAGAGATGGGGTTTCACCGTGATGGCCAGGCTGGTCTGGAACTCCTGACCTCAGGTGATCCAACCGCTTCGGCCTCCCAAAGTGCTGGTATTATAGGCGTGAGTCACCATGCCCAGCCATGACTAGGATATCATATACCACCATTTATTTATATTTTTTGCTGTTCTGAATGAGATAAATATAATTCACTAAATTCTCATCTTAAGTTGTGGACACTGTAAATCAGACACAAATTATTTTAAAAAGTAAAATAACATAATAGAAATTTTAACACGGTAGCTACTTATATATGATCAGTACAAATTATTTTCTAAAACTTTCATATAAATTACAAACTTATATAGATTTATAGAAAATCATTGTCCTTTGAATAAGGTGAAACTATGTAGTCAATCAAATGGACATCTTTTATTTGAGAAAAGTTTATATTTTTTTCAGCTCAACATTTCTTCTGTTTTTTTTAATAGTGTAAGTTCCTATATCAGATATAGCCTTATCAATAAATGACAATCCTCAGTAGCTAAAGTATTATTTCATGATGTAGGCAATGTAAAATATATTGAAATGTTAGAATTTATATAGAGTCCAACTCTATACTTTCAGAACACATACAAGTGCTTTGAAATTCATCGAAACGTTATTTCTTTGGCAAATAACTCTTGGTTACTCTTCCCCTTCAAGAGAACAGGATCTAACAAGGTCTATATTCTGAAACTGTTTAAGATCTCTAAAGTCTGCCGTTACTCTTGAAGTAAGACATTTCCTTTGGTGATGACCTCATTCAAAAGGTCAAGGAGTGAATAGGAAATTCTTAGAGATTGAGATGGCATTGCCAATAGAGGGGAGGAAATTACTTACTTCATTATTTTCAAAGGACTTTTTTGTTTGAAGGTCAGATTAGGGCTTTCCATCCTGTTTTTTCCTCCCATTAAGTCTTTCACAAGAACAAAATGTGTTTCTTGCTTGTTTCCCCTGTAATAGGGAGGAGAGATTCCTACGCCTCATGTGCATTTTCTTCAGATAAATGAGATAAAGAGTAATGATAACTGGTATCTAATTTAAAGAACCTGAAATAAAATTTTCTTGACGTTATCCTGGCTTAATATATGTATCTGTGATATCAAATATGCTATTTTTTAAAATATATAATTTTATTTGATAATATGCACATAAAATATCCATGTAATTGACTGTTTCTACTTTCTTATTCAGCTGTGAGTCGGTACAGAAAAAAAATTCCAATGAATATTTCATTGTGGGATGATTTTACAAGCCATTCATTCATGATTTACGAGCAATTCAGTTCCATTAACATAAATTTTGAAGGAAATAGGCATATCACAATGATTATAAGAGGGCAACCTTGGTGGCTCACACCTATAATCCCAGCACTTTGGGAGGTTGAGGCAGGCGGATCACCTGAGGTTAGGAATTCGAGACCAGCCTAGCCTACATGGCAAAACCCTGTCTCTCTGTTGGCACTAAAATATATATATCAGGCCAGGAATGGTGGCATGCACCATAGTCCCCACTACTCGGGAGGCTGAGGCTAGGAGAATCATTTGAACCCAGGAGGTGGAGGTAGCAGCGAACCAAGATCTTACCACTGCACTCCAGCTTGGGCAACAGAGTTAGACTCCGTCTCAGAAAAAAAAAAAAATGATTTTCACATATTGATGTAAATCAGAAATGTAAATATCTTCAATCCAAGGACAGAAACACACAAAGCAGTTGACAGAAAAAGGGAGTAACTGATGGAATCAGGAATATCTTGAAATTGGTGTGTCATTTGATCCAGAGGTCAGTTTTCCTGGAGAATGCCATCACATCTTCTAATCTTGAGAGTCTCATATATTCAAGGTGGGCTTAAAAACAGATTAATAATAATAATAATCCAGTTAATCTATAGACTATAGATATGTGGTAAAATTGAGGGTTTTTTTCCAGATAGCAGTATGTCTTAAATGCCAACCTGTTGTGTGAGCTTAATTCAGAAAGTGGGAAAAGTGGGGATTTTTGGGAAGAGGGATTGCAGTTTCAAAGCCAAACCAAACCAAATGCTATCAATGATAGACTGGATAAAGAAATGTGGCACATATATAACATACATATATACCTCTTTTTATGCAGCCATAAAAAAGAATGAGTTCATGTTCTTTGCAGGGGCAGGAATGAAGCTGGAAACCATCATTCTCAGCAAACTATCACAGGGACAGAAAACCAAACACTGCATGTTTTTACTCATAAGTGGGAGGTGAACAATGAGAACACATGGACACGGGGAGGGGAACATCACACACCAAGGCCTGTCAGGGGTTGTGGGGCCAGAGGAGGGAGAGCATTAGGACAAATATCTAATACATGCAGGGCTTACAACCTAGATGATGGGGTGATGGGTGCAGCAAACTACTATGGCACATGCATACCTATGTAACAAACCTGCACGTTCTGTACATGTATCCCAGAACTTAAAGTATATTAAAAAAAAATCACCTGAGATCAGGAGTTCAAAACCAGACTGGCCAACATGGTGAAATCCCATCTCTACAAAATTACAAAAATTAGCTGGGCACAATGGCGGGCCCCTGTAATCCCAGCTACTCAGGAGGCTGAGGTGGGAGAACCGCTTGAACCTAGGAGGTGGAGGTTGCAGTGGACCGAGATTACACCACTGCACTCCAGCCTGGGTGACAGAGCGAGGCTCCATCTTAAAAAAAAATTCAAAAGACAGTATAAAGTTGTTCATCCATTTGTGCATAGTGACATATATTAAACACATTTCTATGGAATCTTTTTAAAATAGGTATTTCCTATTTTCTACAAATATGATGGTAGTAGGAAACATACAGAAAAGTTACGATTCTTAAATTACCATGTGTGATTATCTCAGTTTTCAGTGGAAACTCCTAGGTTCTAGATGTAAACTGTAGCAATGAATCAACTATGTAATTCCAAATGTGTTCTTATTGTATGAAAGCTTTAACAGTGCATTTCCATCTGGAAGGTACACCAAGAAGGAGTCTGTCAAGATCTCAACTTTAGAGAGACCTTTAGGTGAGGATTAAATACTTAATAGGGAGAAATGGTGCAGTTCAGAAAGAAACTTTTGATTTGGGATTTGACCACTCCTCTTATTTGACAATTTCAAATCATAATGGAGGAAAACGTTCTTAATAGGGAATATGTCGTTTTCATTCCTCGAACAAATACTGTAAATGGGAGAAGCTATCAGGAGATGACTTTATTTTGAATGTTTGCATGTGTGTGTGTGTGTGTGTGTGTAAATTTAAATCACATCCTTTTTATTGCCAATAAACTTTCTTGCAAGTACCATTTTTTTCCCAAATGAGATGCAGATATATAAGTGTCATATGGTAATTTTGTTATAAATGAAGATTAAATGCAAATAAATGCTGTGTTCCTATCTGTGGAAATAATTTCGTATGCATGAGGAATATATAGAGCACAGAAAGCCTTGAGTCAAAAGAAAGTTAGGGAAATAATCACTGCTAAGTAGACAAAGCAAGTATATACTCTGCCCGGAGAATCTTTTTACTTCTACCACACAAATAAATTGTTTTCAATTAAAATTAATTTTCCAAGTAATAATTCTATATAATGAAGCTATTACTATAGTAGGCAATTTGTCATTGCCAATCTTATTGCAAATAATCTTTATTAGTACCATACGTAAGTGTAAACCTCTGCTCAGAGAATCTATTTCTTGGATGACTCACAAGAAAATCCTATTTAATTGGAGCTTTCAATGTAATTTCTACTAGAATTGGTTTATATTGCTTTGACCAATGGATAATAACGGAATTAAAGGAAGAAGAGACAGAAAATGGATTTGTTTATATTTACTTCAGAAAAATCTGAGAAGGTAAAAACCATTTTCTAAGGTCTGGGATATGTACTCCTGGCTACATTAGACTATCTCTAATTGTTTTCTTACTTTCTGAATGTTTATTTCTTTTACTAGCTTCTCTTTCTTCTCTTCCCACTAGATTGGAGTAATTTCCTCAAGCATTAGTTTTTAGCTTTGTTTTTCTCTACATTTATTCCGCACAAATTTAATCAACGAATGGCTTCAATGTCCCCTTTATTTGCTGATATTTTCTCCCGACTGTCCTCAATTTTTTTACAAGGAATTTCCAGACTGAATTCTTAAAAGTTTCTTTAAACAATGTCCTCAGATTTCACACTGTCATTGAAAATACATTCTTGGCTCTAAACCCTTCTCCATCTCTATCAGTGACATAGTAGCTCTCATACTGACACAATCCAAAGAAAATTTTAGGGTGACAACCTGCATGTTTCCCATTGACTCCCTACACGGTCACCTCAAAACAAACTCAATTTCCTCATTTGACTCTATCTTTATTGTTTCTGTACAATTTTTGGTGTGTTAAAAATATCTCAGACAGTGACAGTTTGTATTTCCTTTATACTTGTACCAAAACTATTTCATACTCAAAGCTTTCATATTTACCCCCCTTGATATAAGAGTTTTAATTCACTAAAATTCACAGCTGACAGCATCAATCAGTTGTTATAAAGTGACAGTAAAAATTACCTCTCCATCATATATAAACTGAGTATGATAGTCATAGTTCTCCAGTAAGGCAGAACTAATAGGGTGTGTGTTGGAAGGAAAAGAGATTGGGTCACAAACATGCAAAGAGATTTATAGTAAGGAATTGGTTCATGTCATGTGAAGGTTAGTAAGTCCAAAATCCGCAAGGTGAACTGACAGAGGAGACTCAGGAAAGCCAGTGGTATGGTTCCAGTCTGAAAGCAGTCTGCTAATAGAGTTCTCTCTTGCTTTGAAGAAACTAGTGATTTTGTTTCATTCAGGCCTTCAACTGATTGAATGAGGCCCACCTACATTAATGAGGGCAATCTACTTTACTCAAAGTCTACCAAATTAAATGTTAAACTTATTCAAAAACTCCCCCACACAAATGCTCAGAACAATATTTGACCAAATTTCTGGGCACCCCGTGGCCCAGTAAAATCGACACAAAAATTAACCATTGCAATAAGCTATGTAGATGGCTGCAGACAAACACTTCCTAAAAGGCTTCACCTCAGGCATAAGCTTCTGGTTATAGACTTAATGAAACAAATCATTGTATATATCAGGAATTTATGAATGAGAAAAAGGGAGAGAGGAGATAGTTCAAGACTCTAACACTAGATATTTCAATGCCCAGTGTAAAGAACACGTGTTACATCTTCTTATAAAAGAGTACCAAGGCACAAAATGTACCTTTAAATTAAAAACCAGTTTACAAATGAGGTTTTGATGTGATAAAACCTTTTATTTTACCAGCAAAAGACTTCTCATTAATCTTATTGCAAAGAAGTTTATAAAATATGTGCTTTTGTTCCATTTTCATACTACTATGAAGTAATACCTGAGACTGGGCAATCTATAATGAAAAGAGATTCAATAGACTCATGGTTCCACATGGCTGAGGAGGCTTCTCAGTCATGGTGGAAGGTGAAGGAGGAGCAAAGTCATGCCTTTCATGGTGGCAGGCAAGAGAGCATGTGCAGGGGAAACTGCCCTTTATAAAACCATCAGATCTCGTGAGACTTATTCACTACCATAAGAACAGCATGGGAAAAACTTGCCCTCATGATTAAGTTACCTTTCACTGGTTCCCACCCATGGAAATGTGGGATTTATGGGAGCTACAATTCAAGATGAGTTTTGGGTGGGGACACAGCCAAATCATATCAATTATATATAGGACACATAACTTACTTTAAATAAATAAATCATGAGCTATTTCTATTTTAAGCAGAAAGAAGGATACTAATGTGACACGAATCTGCAATCTTTCTATGTAGTGATAGCCATAATAACTTGTCAGGAAAAACTATGTATGTAAAAACATGAGATTTTATGATCTCTCTGTCTCTCTCTTTTTCTCTCTCTCTCTCCCCAACTCTCTCTCTCTCTCTCTCTCTGTAGTAATCTGTGAAGAAAAAATGTAGATGACAAGATCTTTGTAAGGTTTCATCCAAACCTTAGGTTACGTAAGTCTAGCTAAGTTCTTTTAATAAATGGTTACATTTAGTATTTCAAACATCAGATGGCTCATTCAAGTACATAGGAGTGCAAAGCAACAGTGTCACCAACTGTCATCAACTCATCTACTCTAATTCAACTTGCTCATTTGTGATAAGAAATGTGGAAATCACCAATGCAAAATCCAGCCAATTTATGACTACTTCAAAAGTAAACACCAAGTTCTCCTAAACAGTGGTGCTGAAGGAAATCAGAGAGGACACAAACAAATGAAAAAACATTCCATGCTTATGAATAGGCAAAATCAATATCATAAAAATGGTCATTCTGCCCAAAGTAACTGACAGATTCAATGTTATTTCCATTAAACTACTGTTGACATTCTTCACAGAATTAGATAAAAATTATTTTAAAATTCATATGGAACCAAAAAAGAACGTGTATAGCCAAGACAATCCTAAGGAAAAATAACAAAGCTGGAGGCATCTCTCTACCTGACTTCAAACTACACTGCAAGGCTACAGTAACCAAAACAGCACAGTACAAAAACAGACACATAGACCAACGGAACAGAATAGAGAACTCAGAAATAAGACCGGCTATTAACAACCATCTCATCTTCAAAAAGCCTGACAAATGCAAGCAATGGGGAAAAGATTCCCTATTTAATAGACGGTACTGGGAGAACTGGCTAGCAATATGCAGAAAATTGAAACTGGACCCCTTGTTATACCATATACAAAAATGAATTCAAGATAGATTAAAGACTTAAATGTAAAACCCAAAACTGTAAAAACCCTGGAAGAAAACCTGGGCAATAGCATTCAGGACATATGCATGGGCAGCTTTCATGATGAAAAAATCAAAAGCAATTGCAACAAAAGCAAAAATGGACAAATGGTATCTAATTAAACTAAAGAGCTTCTACACAGCAAAAGAAACTATCATCAGAGTGAACAGACAACCTACAGAATGGGAGAAAATTTTTGAAATCTATTCATCTGACAAAGATCTAATATCCAAAGTCTACAAAGGAACTTAAACAAATTTACAACAACAACAAAAAATAGCATTAAGAAGTGGGCAAAGGAGGCTGGGTATGGTGGCTCATGCCTGTAATCCCAGCACTTTGGGAGGCCGAGGCAGGTGGATCACAAGGTCAGGAGTTTGAGACCAACCTGGCTAACACGGTGAAACCCCATCTCTGCTAAAAATACAAAAATTAGCCAGGCATGGTGGTGGCCGCCTGGAATCCCAGCTACTGGGGAGGGTGAGGCAGGGAATTGCTTGAACCCAGGAGTCGGCGGTTGCAGTGAGCTGAGGTGGCACCACTGCGCTCCAGCCTGGGCAACAGAGTGAGACTCTGTCTCAAAAAAAAAAAAAAAAAAGTAGTGGGCAAAGGACATAAACAGACATTTCTCAAAAGAAGACATTTATGTGGCCAATAAACATAAAAAAAAAAACCCTCAATATCACTGATCATTAGAGAAGTGCAAATCAGAACCGCAGTGAGATACCATCTCGCACCAGTCAGAATGACGACTATTAAAACGTCAAGAAACAACAGATGCTGGTGGGGCTGCAGAGAGATACGAAAAATTTTATACTGTTGGTGGGAAAGTAAATTAGTTCAACCATTGTGGAAGACAGTGTGGTGATTCCTCAAAGACCTAGAACCAGAAATACCATTTGACCCAGCAATCCCATTACTGGGTATATACCCAAAGGAATATAAATCATTTCTATTATAAAGATAAATGCATACATATGTTCATTGCAGCACTATTCACAATAGCAAAGACATGGACTCAAATGAAATGCCCATCAATGATAGACTGGGTAAAGAAAATGTGGTACATATATACCATGGAATACTATGCAGCCATAAAAAGGAATGAGATCATCTCCTTTACAAGGACATGGGTGGAGCTGAAGCCATTATCATTGGCAAACTAACACAGGAACAGAAAATCAAATACCACATGTTCTCAATTATAAGTGGAGCTGAACAACATGAACACATGGACACAGGGAGGGGAACAACACCCAGGTGATGGTGGGGGAAGAGAGCACCAGGAAAAATAATGCATGTTGGGCTTAATACCTAGGTGATAGGTTGACAGGTGCAGCAAATCACCATGGCAGATGTTTATCTATGTAACAAACCTGCACATCCTGCACATGTACCCTGGATCTTAAAAAAAAAAAAAAAAAAAAGGTGTACACCAAAATGATACAGTCCTCAAAAGAGAAATATATAAGATATTTTCATAAAATTTTATGTCAAAGTTTCCCCTTTAGTTAGATTTTTAAAATTTTTCTTAAGTATTTATTTAAAATGGGAAACTTCATTTTTATTTTATCTGGAGCTTCTATGGACAGACAATATATTTCTAAAATTAAAACAAAAGTCAGTATAGCAAATATACAGCTCTCAGATCTCCTTATCTGGACTTGTTCCAGGTATTCGCCTTATGGTATGGCACTCTGAGGAGCAGATATCCATTGCTAATTAATCACCATTGACAGTCAAGATAAGACTAATTTGTCTTCCCTGATATATAATAATCCAGCCATTTTTATAAATATGTTATTAAAATAAAATGTTTTATTTCCTCAGGAAAAGCATTAAAAGAGATCTTTAGACTCATTTTGAAATCTAGACATGCCCCAAAGTATATCTTCTGTATGTTTAGTTCCTAGAAATTGATGGGGGTATACAAACCAATAGCCTAAATAATTAAATTATCTTTTAATAGGTTTACATCATTATTAATGTTGTTTTTATTGTATGTTGTCCTTATATATGTTAATAAATATACTAAATATTATATTTCAGTTGGAAAAATAATCCAAAGTACAGATATTTTAATGATGTATTTTCTAGTGCAGCTGCGTATGGATGTGTTTGTGTATATACTGAGAGTTATTCCTTAGGCCTAAACTGTGCACATCAGTAATCAGACATCTCTCAACAAGTACAGGATAGGAGCTTGTCAGCTTGGTAGGACAGAAAATCCCTTTGGTAAGCTGTGACCACCATTAAATTTCTTTCCCAGATCTCACCATTTGGGTAGGTATTGTACAAACTAGGATAAATAGCCTATATTCATTAGTATTTACCATATGCTAAATAATTAACATGTATTATATAATTTAATATCTTCAACAACTCTATACAGTACATATTACAGAAAGACCTATATCACAGATGAGAAAATTTCAACTTGGAGCTGTTAAGTAGCTTGTCCAAGGTCAATGATCATGTTTTAATAGGGTAAAATTATATAAGGTATACAAGATTGATGTGGGTATTCAGCATAGTCGGACTAGCGTGTGTAGGTATCCTCATATCTGTGCCCTCTGATTTTCGAGTATGAAATTGAGAGAACACGAGACAACGTTATTTTTTATACAAAACAGGGACAACACAAATAAGAATTAATATGTTCTTCCCAATTTATTTCAACATGAGTATAAGAGATGGCAGTTAGACTATCAAAAGAAATCTACCTTTTAAATTAGATAGAAGACTTTTCCGTGCATTTAGAGTTCCAATGATCAACCTTCTATCAGGAAGTTAGAAAAAGATGTATTTTATTCTTTTGTTTTATTTTTGTCACCTATTTTTCTAGACTGGTGGATAGGGAATGCCAGAGACAGGTAATAATTATGAATAGAATATTGTTTATTGAAATCTATAATATTATTTGTTCTCACCTTGCCATTTGTTCCTTCATGTTTAAAGGGAGGGAGATGACCAAATAAAGTACCTTTCATAGTACCTGGAATATATTAATCGCTCAATAGATGATAGCTCCCTTTTCTTTTTTGCTTTCTCTTCATTGAAGCAGAACTGCTAAGTCAGATACTTGCATGTCATGGGACCACTTTTTTTCAAGATTATGGGGTTTTGGAAAGTTTAGGCATATGTTATTATAGTTGCATGCTAACCGAAATGGTAACTTAATTGAGTTCCAGATGAAGGGGTTTTAGTATTGAATTTAGTGCTTAGTTTTAGTTTATTTTATCCATTTTCTGAGGCATCGTGTGGCCTTCTAACTTTCCACAAAGCCAGGTGTTCTCTCTGTGGAAAGTGCACTTACGTTTATTTTATTTGGTGCATGTGTGTTCTATGCACATGTCAAAAGCCAAAACAACAACCGAAAACCCATCTGCATCTTATGATGTGATTATGTACCCACTGGAAAAGCAAATTGTTCAGGTATTTCGTATTATCTTATTCTCATTTCCATCTGAAGGGCCTAGGACTTTTCATACTGCCCTTTTTCCCCCTGATAGCTACATTTTAAAAGAAAGAACATTTAAATTTGTCTTCAAGATTATTTTTATGAAGTGATGTCTCATTGCATCGACTCATTCGAAAGGGGGAAGTAATGTCTCTTGTTTGGGAATTGATGAGGAGTGGAATATATAGAATGAATAGAAAAAAAATACCATTCACAGAAGGACCCACCAGCACACTTGCTCATTCATTTACTGAGTGTTAGAAGAGCCTTAGTTTCACGCCAGACCCTGTGATTGATGAAATTGAGCTTAAAATAAATGAGATCTGATTTTTCTTTTCACAGAATTTATAGAAGTCCAGTGTGTAAAGTTGACCTCCAGGCTTTTTCCAAGTAAACCAATAGCTACTTGTTCAATGTTTAATTAAACAGCAGCAAACAGATGTTGTTGAATAAATGACTAGAAAAAGTAAAGGGCCAGTATGGACAGAAACACTTTCCTTTTCTGTGAAATACCAAGATTACAATGACCATTGGAGTTGGTCATAAACGTCTGAGTACAAAAGTATTGAACCATCTTGCCTTCCACCTGCTTGTAACTTTACAAATAGTGCTTTGCTTCAAATTCCATAATTTTTTTTTGTGAAACATCTCATAAAAATCATATTTATGGAAGAAGTAAATAAAGGCAACAACTATGTTTATATATTTAACAATTTTGCAATCTTCAGTTTTTAAAAATAACTGTTTTGTAGATTTTCTTCAATAAATGACGCACTTTTTCTTGAAATAAGCTATAAGCTAGTAATAAGTACCAGGTGCTAAATCAAGGCTTAGGATTTTAATGATTCAACTATTAATACTCTGATAAATTCATAATAAGAGAGAATCAGAACATTGACATATTGATCATACATTTCCTAAAATTAAACTACATCAGATGGAGACTGTGGTATCATGCAGATCCCTTATTCCGGTGATCACATATTTCAGATTTCTCAATGTATAAGAAAAGATATGCCTCTCTCCTCCAACTGTATCTAATAAATGAGGTTTCATTATATTTGACCAGTATATTCATATTGTAGATATTGAAAGATAAAAGACCTGAAAGAGATTTTGATTCTCCTGCTATTTTTAGAAGAGTTGGAGCTAAGTTTGAATCCCAGCTGTGCCGTTTGCATGCCTTATGACCTAGTTCGAATGTCTCATTCTTCTCTCCATTGAAATCCTCATTCATACAATGTGAATAATACTAATGATGCATTCTAGTATGTGTGATGAGAGGCTTTACTTATATAAGGTACATAAAGTAATAAGTATCTCATGCATAATTTATTCTGTATCTATTAGTTCTTTCTCTTTGTTCTCTGCAAATGGTTCCTAAACCCATAAGCATCTTTGCATAAGCATCTGAACTACAAGTAGCATCAAGTAAATTTAGGCAGGAGAGAACAATCTTGGGCAGGCACCTGTTCATGATGTTTATACTATAATTCTCCCTTGAAGATATGTGGTGTTTGTCCTACCCCAAATATGTCAAATTCAGAAAAGATCCTGAGGAAAGGTAATAGATCATTCCCTCCTTTCTATATCTTTGAAGTCAGTAGCTTCCAAACGTGACTCTACAAATTAATGATTCCTGAGCCCCAACACAGGAGATTCTGATTCAGTATGTCTGGGCTGATGCTCAGGAATCTGTATATTTAAAATTTCTCTCAAGTGATTTTAATATGAACAGCATTTGGTCATCACTGCATTGTGACACCGTGTTCAGTCTAAAGTCTATACTTCCTGTTTGTAGAGAAAGTAGGTAGCCCTCACTTTTGAAAATTAGCGATAATTAGAAAAACAGATTCCTGCTATGGTTTGAATGCCTCTCCCATAATTCATGTGTTAGAAACTTAACCCCTAATGCAACAGTGTTGGAAGGTAGGGTCTAGTAAGAAGTGATTAGGTCATGAGGGCAGAGACCTCATGAATGGATTAATGTTGGTCTCGCAGGAGTGGGTTAATTATTGCAAGAATGGCTTTGTTATAAAAGCAAGCTTGGCCCTCTTTTGCATTTTTGCTCTTACATCCCTTCTTTCCCTTCTGTCTTCTTCCATGGGATGATGCAGCAAAAAGACCCCCACCAGATATGAGCCCCTGGACCTTTGACTTTTTTTTTTAGAACTCTCAGAAATAAATTTCTCTTCTTTTTGAACTACCCAGTGTCAAGTATTCTGTTACAGCAACAGCAAAGCAGACTAAAACGATTCCTCATTTTAAAGAAGATCTTGAATCCATTTTGCTGTCTTTAAGTGAACTGACCTTAAAATGTGTTTTGGTCGTAAGCACCCATTTTCTAACTTCTCTCTCCAATGCTGTGTTCATAAAATAACAAGAACAACAACAGCAACAACAATTTACTGGATGAACCTGGCAAAAAGAATCTGATTCATTAGCAGTTACAAATTATAAACTTCATGCTAGAAAAAAACCCTTTATTATAATATAGGTAGTCTCTGCTGAGAGAGTTAAGACTATTTCCCTGGGAACTTTCCTGAAGACATTATAGTTTATTACTCAGATATATTTTTGCTGCTTCTGGCAGAACATTCTGTTTCATTTGGTTGTTTACATTTAATTTAATTTATTATCATTAACCTTCCGGTTAAGACCATGTTCTTATATGACAGTATCCATCTGCCTCTTTTATTTTGTGTTAGGAAATAAGGGAATTGAAATGCACTTTTGGCTTTAAATTAAGTTCATCTATTGCAACAACAAGTACAACCAAGTTCATGTTTGATAGCAAATATTTCTTTCCTTTCTAAATTCTGTACAACTGTAGAACTGATATTGTCCCCATGGCATCTGGCTCAGCATGTGTGACAGTCATTTCAAGAATATAAACCTGTTATTAAAAATCTACACACGAGTTTCTTGATTAAGGAATAGTTGTGACTGCAATAGAAAGACATTTAAGCAAAGCTCTGGCCTTCTGTGTGTTTGTGTGTGTGTGTGTCTGTGTGTGTAAACATTTACTAACATTGTTCCCAATTGGTTAACTGGTCTTATACAGGATTCTCGAAGTTTTTTTTTAGGAAAATGAGTATAATATATCAGAACATTGCATAAAACTGGTTAATTGAGATTCAACTTGTAAGACACTCTATATTTCCAAGGAAACAAAGTATACAGATTTACTGTTGTTATTAATAATACACATGTTTGGCCTCTTTTATGGGGGGGATTGGATACCCTTTTCTTGTGAATTTTGTGTTTTATGAACTACTTTGGGACAATATGCTCATAGTTCCTGGTTTGCTGACTCCAGAGCATATGTGCCAAACATGTTTTTTCTCAAAATTTTCACGTGTTCAAAGAAAATTTAATTCTTGTTATGTTTTTATTTACATTTATACTTAAACTCATCAAAACATTGTTATGCATGAGTTTTGAATTCCAAGAAACATTATAGGGCCTAAAGGTCCCAAGAAAACACTCTTCTAAAATTAAAATATTTTATCATTATAATGTTCATTTAAAATTTTTAACATGTATTTGAAGAAACCAAAATAACAAACAGATTACGTTCCCTTTTTGACTGCCATTCTCTATAACTCAAAACTAACAAATTGTGCATAAATATTGTGTATAGAATACTAACATTTATTAAGTCCTTTCCTTCTAAGGAATTCAAAACAATATGAATTGAGATTTGCCAATTTTGGACCCCGTTATCTTGGCTCCAGTATTCTCATGGCTGCAATTCAGAAAAGGTATACATAAAACCTATTGCACCAGACGACTGGCTATGCACACACAATCATCACGGAGCCCTGTGAAATAAAATGCAGAAGATGAGAAGAGAAATAAGAAATATCATCAATGTATGAAGGATTTTAAAAACATTCTAGAGGTGGGTGATGAGACCATGATCATAAATGAAGCTGAGCAGAAATGACTGAAGACTGAAGGAATGCAGGAGGAAAGTTCCAAGCAGCTGGTACCAGCCTTCTTCAAAGCACATCTTAACTGCTCAAAAAGAATTTTTTTTTTTTTTAAAAAAAGGTCTAAAACTTGAAGATTAATTGAAGGACTTACACTATTCCTAGGCAATGAAAGCAAAAATAGACAAATAGGATCACATAAAAAAAAAGCTTTTGCATAGCCAAGGAAACAATCAGCAAAGTAAAGAGAAAACTTATGGAATGGCAGAAAATATCTGCAAACCACTGATCTGATAAGGAGCTACTATTCAAAATACATAAGGGACTCAAACAAGTCAATAGTAAACAACCAATTAAAAATGGGCAAAAGGCCAGGCACAGTGACTCACCTCTGAAATCCCAATACCTTGGGAGGCCAAGGCAGGTGGACCACCTGAAGTCAGGGGTTCAAAAGCATCCTTGCCAACATGATAAAACCCCATCTTTACTAAAAATACAAAATTAGCTAGGCATGGTATCACATGCCTACAATCCCAGCTACTTGGGAGGTTGAGGCAGGAGAATCGCTTGAACCTGGAAGGAAGAAGTTGCACTGAGCCGGAATCACGACATTACACTCCAGCCTGGGTAACAAGAGTGAAACTCCATCTCAAATAAATAAATAAATAAATAAATAAATACATAAAATGGGTAAAATATCTGGAAAGACATCACTCAAAAGGAGATATACAAATGGTTAACAGGTATGTGAATAAGTGTGTAACATCACTAATCATCAGAGAAATGCAAATTTCTAAGTCTGAGATATTAGGAAACAATTCATGATGAGAAATTACGCCTGCTAAAATGGCTATTAACAAAAAGATGAATGATAACAATAGATGCAAATGTGGAGAAAAGGTAATCTTGGCACATTGTTGGTAGGAATGTAAATTAGTGCACCCACTGTGAAAAACAATATAGAGGATCCTCAAAAAATAGAATTACTGTATGATGCAGCTATTTACTTACTAGGTGTGTATCTAAAGGAAGTGAAATCAACATATCAGAAAGGCATCTTCACGTCGTTGTTTCATTGTTCATTGCAGCATTATTCACAACAGCCAAGATAAGAAACCAATCTAAGTAAGTGTCCATCAACAGATGAATGGATAAAGAAATTATAGCATATATAAATAAGGGAATACTATTTTCCTATAAATGGAAAGGGAAATCTTTCATTTACAACAATATAGATGAACCTGGATGACATCAGGCTAAGTGAAATAAGCCAAAGAAAGAAAGACAAATACTGCATAGTCTTATTTACATGTCAAATTTTTTAAAGTTGAACTCATAAAAGTAGAAACTAGAATGACGACTATCGAGGCTTGTGGAAAAGGGATTGGGGAGATATTAGTGAAAGGATACAAAATTTCAGTTACATATGAAGAATTCATTCAAAAGATCTATTGTACAACATGGTGACTATAGTTAATAAGAATGCATTATTGAAAAAAAAAACCTTTTACATTAAAAACAACACAAAATTGTTCCTAAGATTCATCTGTTTGACAGCATATAATGGCTTCATTAATATTTTGTTATATAGTGTTTCATTTTGTGAACTATGAGATTTTTTTCACATTTAAGTTGTTCTCATGTTATTATTATGAACAAGACTGTTACGAACATTCTGTGGCTTAAAAATATCTATAAATTCCTTTACAATCTTCCACTAAAAGATTTTAACTATTTCTCTTCTTGAACTAGACTGACCTGTGATCCCTTTAATCAGATGAATGTAGAGAAAATGATGTTATGCCAGTTTCAGATCTAGCTTCAAAGAGGATTTGCAGCTTCTGCTTTGGTATATTGAAGACTTAAGCTGCAATGCAATCTGTGTACACTCAGAGGGTAGTCTGACTCCTCTGCTGAGGGGACTTTATGGAAATGTTCTGAGACTACATTTAGAGAGACAGAAGCCCATTCATCAGAGGCCCCATTAAGGGACCCAGGCATGTGAGTGAAGTCTTAATGAAAATTCCTGATAAAGGACACATACACCCTCCCAAGACTGAATCAGGAAGAAACTAAATTCCTGAACACACCTATAATGATCTCTAAAACTGAATCAGTAATAGATAGCTTACCAACCAAATAAAAGCCCAGGACCAGACAGATTCATAGCCAAATTCTACCAACTGTACAAAGAAGAGCTGGTAACATTTCTACTTAAACTATTTGAAAAAAATGAGAAGGAAGAACACCTCCCCAACTTGTTATTTGAGGCCAGCATCATCCTGATATTAAAGTCTGAGATACAACCGTAAAAGAAAACTTCAGTCCAATATCCTTGATGAACATTGATGAAAAAAATCCTCAACAAAAAAACACTAGCGAACCACATCCAGCAGCACAACAAAATGCTAATCCATCATGATCAAGTCGGCTTTATCTCTGAGATGCAAAGTTGGTTCAACATATGCAAAATAATAAATGTGATTAGGCTGAGCACGGTGGTTTATGCCTGTAATCCCAACACTTTGGGAGGCCAAGGCGGGCAGATCACAAGGTCAGGAGATCGAGACCATCTTGTCCAACATGGTGAAACCCCGTGTCTACTAAAATACAAAAAATTAGCCAGGTGTGGTGGTGCGTGCCTGTAGTCCCAGCTACTTGGGAGGCTGAGGCAGAGAAATCACTTGAACTTGGGAGGTGGAGATTGCAGTGAGTTGAGATTGTGCCACTGCACTCCAGCATGGTGACAGAGCAAGACTCCATCTCAAAAAATATAAATAAATAAAAATAAAAATAAATGTGGTTCATCACATAAACAGAACTAAATACAAAAGTTACACGATTATCTCAATAGATGCAGAGAAAAGCCTTTGACAAAACTCAACATTCATTCATGTTAAAAACTCTCAATAAACTAGCTATTGAAGGAACATACCTTAAAATAGTAAGATTCATCTATGACAAATCCATAGCTGACATCTTACTGCATGGGCAACAGCTTGAAGCATTTCTCAGGAAAACCAGCACAAGACAAAAACACCCTCTCTCATCACTCCTATTCAACAAAGTATTGGAAGTCCTGGCCAGAGTAATCAGGCAAGAGAAAGGAATAAATAACATCCAAATAGGAAGAAAGGAAGTCAAACTATCCCTGTTTGAGGATGATATGATTCTATATCTAGAAAACCCCATAGCCCAAAAGCTCCTTCAGCTGATAAACAACTTCAGCAAAGTTTCAGGATACATCAGTGTACAAAAGTCACTAGCATTCCAGACAGGTGTAGTGTCTCATGCCTGTAATCCTAGCACTTTGGGAGGCTGAGGTGGATGGATGGCTTGAGCCCAGTAGCCCAAGACCAACCTGAAAAACATGGTGAAAGCCTGTCTCTACAAAAAATAAAAACTTAGGTGGGTGTAGTGGCATGCATCTCTGGTACCACCTACTGGGGAGGCTGAGGTGGGAGGATTGCTTGAGCTTGGGAGGCAGAGGCTGTAGTGAGCCATGTGCTTGCCACTGTACTCCAGCCTGGGTAACAGAGCAAGATCTTGTCTCAAGAAAAACAAAACAAAACAAACAAACAAACAAAAAAAACACAACACACAAGCATTTCTATACACCAAAAACAGTCAAGCTGAGAGCAGAGTCAAAAATGCAATTCCATTCACAATACCCACAAAAATAATAAAATACTTAGGCACAGCTAACCAGGGAATTGAAAGATCAGAACAGTTACAGTGAGAATTATCAGACATTGCTTAAGAGATCAGAGATGAAACAAACAAATTGAAAAACATTTCATGATCATGGATAGGAAGAAATTAATATGGTTAAAATGGTCATACTGTCCAAAGCAATTTACATATTCAATGCTATTCCTATCCAACTACCAATGATATTTTTTACAGAACTCGAAAAAAAAAACTATTTTAAAATCTATAAGGAACCAGAAAAGAAGTTGAATATCCAAGGCAATCCTAAATAAAATCAACAAAGCAGGAGGCATCACGTTCCCTGACTTCAAACTATACTACAGGGCTGTAGTAACTAAAACAGTTTGGTCCTGTTGGTACAACATGGACCTTGTGGTACAAAAACAGACACATAGATCAATGGAACAGATTATAGAGCCCAGAAATAAGCCATATACCTATAACTGCCTATCTGATTTTCAAGAAAGTTGACAAAAATGAGCAATGGGGAATGAAGTCCCTATGTAATAAACTGTACTAGGGTAACTGGCTAACCATATGTAGATTAAGACTGGACCCCTTACTTGTACAATATACAAAAATCAACTCAAGATGGATTAAACACTTAAATGCAGACCTCAAAACTATAAAAACCTTGTAAGACAACCTAGGAAATATCATTCTGGACATAGGAATTGGCTAAAATTTCACAACGAAGATGCCAAAAGCATCCACAACAGAAACAAAACTTGACAAATAGAATCTAATTAAATTAAGGAGCTTCTGCACAGCAAAAGAAGTTATCAACAGAGTAAACAGACAACTTACAGAATGGAATAAAATATTTGCAAACTATGCATCTGACAATGGTCTAATATCCAGCTTTTTAATTTTTTTAATTTGTTTAAGGAATGTAAATAAATGTATAAGGAAAAAACAAACAGCCCCATTCAAAAGTGGGCAAAGGATGTGAACAGACACTTTTCAAAAGAAGACATACATGCAGCCAACAAGCATATGAAAAAAAAGCTCAAATCATTTATCATCAGAGAAATGCAAGTAAAAACCACAATGAGATGTTATCTCGTACCAGTCAGAATGGCTATTATCAAAAAATCAAAACATAGTAGATGCTGGAGAGGTTGCAGAGAAAAGGGAATACTTATATACTGTTGGTGGGAGTGTAAATTAGTTCAATTTTTGCAGAAAGCAGTATGACGATTCCTCAAAGAGCTAAAATCAGAACTACCATTAGACTCAGCAATCCCATTACTGGGTATATACCTGAGAAATATAAATAATTCTACCATAAAGACACATGGGCATGTAAGTTCATCGTAGCACTATTCACTACAGCAAAGACATGGAATCAATCTAAATGCCCATCAATGATAGATTGAATAAAGAAAATGTGGTACACATAAGCACACATGCACCATAGAATACTATGCATCCATAAAAAAAGAATGAGATCATGTTCTGTGTAGGAACGTGGATGGAGTTGGAGGCCATTATCCTTAGAAAACTAACACAGGAACAGAAAACCAAATACAGCATATCCTCACTTATAAGTGGGAGCTAAATGATGAAAACACAAGAAGGGAACAACAGACACTAGGGCCTGCTTGAGGGTGGAGGGTGGAAAGAGGGAGAGGATCAGAAAAAGTAACGATTGAGTATTAAGTTTACATGATGAAATAATCTGTACAAAAAAACCCAGTGACACAAGTTTACCTATATGACAAACCTGCACATGTACCCCTGAACCTAAAATAAACTTTATAAAAAATTCCAGATGAAACTAGTCACCAGTGAAACACTACTGAGTGACCCATGATGCTGTTAGAAGAATAGAAGAATCAGTGCTTATGTTACACTGCGAGCAGAGGTTTTGCCAGTACTTTTATTTAACAGTCTACTCGCTAGGTCATAGATGATGTATATTTTCAAATTGACAAGAGAATGCAAAAGTGCACTTTCAAAATGGTTATGCCATATTATATCCTCACCAGCAGCATAAGACGTTGATCAACTTATCCTACAATTTTTCACAATTTATGCTTCCTCTTCAGCACGCTGCTGATTTCTGCGTTTTTGTTTTTTTTTTTTTTTTTTTGCTCATTTGGAGGGTTGCGTAGCTTATTTGTTATTGATTTGTGGGAGTTACAGATTTTGAAAACATTCTTTCTTGATTTTGTGTGTGTGTTTACTTTTTCTTCAGTATACTTTGATACACAGAAGTTTTTAATTTTAATCTCAAATTTATAAACTTTTTTCATGCTTAGCACTTATTGCACCTAAATTAAGACGTTTTTCTTTACATTCAGATAAAATACATTGCCTATGTTTTCTTGTAAGAAGTTAGTCTTTATCTTTTACACCTATAATCTGCCAGGAATCTAATCTGTGTGTTCTGAGGATTTGTGTGTGTGTGTGTGTGTGTGTGTGTGTGTGTGGGCAAGTTATGTAGAGATCAAATTGTATTTATTTTCTTGTGAATGATTAATTGTTCTTGCAGCATTTGTTAAGTCTTTCTTCCCGGGCAAGTCTTATATTAAGTATAAATATATGCAGGGATCCATCCTTGGTTTCTGTTCCCTTTATCTACTTGTCTATCTCAGCACCAACACTATACTGTCACTGCTATATCTTAAACATCAATAAGTATGCCTAGCAAATAACAGATATTCAATAATTAATTGTTATGTGAATGGATTAATATTGTTTTGTAGTAAGTCCTGAAATATGATAAGTCCTCTCATCTCTTTCTCCTTTAGGAGTGCCTTGTCTAATTCCAGGGTTTTGATCAATCATGCACGTCTTAGATTCAGCTTATTAACTTACATGAAATACAATGTTGGTTTTTTAGTTTATGGAAATCCCATAATTCATCTTAACAATAATCAGTATTTTGAAATCTGGCTTCATAATACTACTTTTTTTTAGAACGCTTTAAAACACATGCCAGACATCATTCAATTTTGTTAATACATAATTTGGTATTCATCTCTAAGAAAAAAGGAATTTACGTAAATTTCATGCTCTTACTAAGACCAAAATAAAAAATTTTTAAAAATAATGACTAGCCTAGTCTAGTTTCCCCAATTATTTTAGAGATATTTTCTTACCATTGATTAGTTTAATAAGGTCTCAAAAAAGGGTTCCTCATTACTTTGGCTCTTTGGTTTCTCATGAGTTTCTCTCCTCCTGCCTCACCTTTTTTGTTTATAGCGGGTTCTTACTAAACTTAAAAATAATTTTCAAGACTATTTTTAAAATTTTGTCTCTCAGTTAAAGTATTGGGTACCCAGAATGCATAAGTAAAGAACGATAATGAAGTTTCATCTAATGGGTAAGTTAATGTCAATGAAGGGAATGTAAGAACTGAATCCGGTATTACTAACAGTAGTGATGAATTCCAGGGATCATCTCAAATAAACCTCCAGGGCTATAGTTCTAAAGATTAATTTAATAACTATAATAGTGAAGGTAAATAGAAGTGATTGACATTTTATCACATGGCATTATATTTTGATTTCTCATAATTCATACCACACACTATTCTTCCCCTTTTCATTTCTTCACTTCCCATTCCTCCCCTTCATCTTTTATCTGTCTAAGAAATTCTGTCTCCAGGCTGCCAGAGCCATAAAAGTATCACCAACAAACAACAATGGCAATAACAGCAAAAGCAATTGTAATTACTTTTGCTCATTTACTGGCATATGCCATGATCACAACCAAGACCCAAAATATATGCTGCTTTTTGCAGGTGCACTTCTATTATATTAAGACTTTATGATAAACGTTTCGAAACATAATTTAGGAATAACCCATCAAACACTTTTTCCACAATGAAGCAGAGGGAACATATTGCTCTTTAAAGGAATGAATTCTTCCGGAGCATGCTGGTATTTGTGATGGCTTTGTTTATTTCAAAGACAAATTCCCACTTTAAGTAGAATTTTCAGGTAAAGAACTAATTTCTCTTCTAACATCCTTGGAAACTGGGAACTAGAAAATTGATTGACACAAGCTTGCATAATGAGATTTAACCTAAATGCACATGCTTCTGAGAATATGTGATGGGTTTGACATTACTTTTAGGAACCAACCTCTTGACCCAAAAAGCCACTTGCTTGTTAATAACACTCTTATGAAATATACGCAAGTTTATTACCCCTTGGGACTTCAAGTCACCCTGCAAATACCTAGTCATTCTGTGTTTAAGTCATTTATTTCTCCTCAGTTTGAATAGCTAGAATCAGATCTAAATGTTCTCTCTAAGGAATTGTTTTTAATTGAGTAAAATAAACATTCTTTTAAAATGTTCTGGTGCATTCTTTTAAATACACCAGATTCTAATTTACTTTGCATGAACAAAGCACAAATATCAGAAATACTAAAATCTATTTTAAAAGTTTGCACATAGTAAATCTGACCAGAAATACCTATTTGTTTACCTTTATTATTTGATAATGCTGGCAGCATATTAAAATAGTCCAATATCTGATGAGTGGTTCAAAACTAGCAAAGTATACAATCATCTAATCTGGAAAAACCTCTTTGTACTGATTGAGTGGTTTTTCATTCTTTGAAAGTAGGGATCTTGACTAAGACATTCAATCTGTGCAGCAGTCATAAAATTTAGTATTCCCTTGTGACATGTTGCACGTGGAAGGGCTGGGGAGGAGCTATTGGTAATTTCTTAGGACACTGAGCACAAACCAGGCCCATCCTGAACAAAGTATAGCATCAGTCTATACTTAAAGACAGTTTATAAAAGTGATGATAAATACTCCAAAGACTGTTCTATTTTCACAAACTTGAGCAATTTACCCCCTAACACTCACTTAATTGGTTCTCTGCAATAAATATTCTTTCTTTAAAAGTTTCAAAAAAGTTTTAAAGGTCTAACTTTTACTTTTGACTTATTCATTCTTCCT
Organism: Mandrillus leucophaeus; assembly: GCF_000951045.1. Taxonomy (NCBI): domain Eukaryota; kingdom Metazoa; phylum Chordata; class Mammalia; order Primates; family Cercopithecidae; genus Mandrillus; species Mandrillus leucophaeus. The sequence goes on from NW_012108630.1 coordinate 1,101,742, forward strand.
GGAAGCACTGAGGCTTACAGTCTGTGGTGACTGGCAGTGAAGATCAACATGGCTTTCCTCTTTCTTTGTCTCCAGTGAAAATTATTTCCACTTTAAGTATTCTGCACATGGCAATTAATGAGAGGAAATAATACTCCCTGACCAAATCACAAACATTCTATATAATCATGTAAATAACTTTTCCAAGCTGCACAAATGATCTATTTCACATGCTGAGAATTGTTAACAAGTACAGTACTCAATACACAATGTTAGAACTTACTTTGTTTAAAGTAAATAGACTGAGATAAAATATCTGTCCCCTAACCCCAAGATGCTTATAATCTTCCTAGAGTTCAAGGCCTGCTTACAAAACCAACAACATCAACAACAAAGCAATAAGAGGCAATGAATGGCAATACAGATAATAAACACCAGAAAGGAGTTCGCTGTAGGTTGGTGTAGTTATGGAAATGATGACCTGTAGTTGGTCTGAGAGAGTTGCAGGATTCCAAACAGAGACCTTTTTCAAAAAAGAAAAGCACGGTTAAAGGTTAACACCATCAAAACCACATTTTAAAGTGTTTGTAAAATGTGGTCTTAAAAGTCCCCAGGCTTGGTTTTTGAAATCTTCTGGGTTGAGCTCTCATTCAGTAGGGAACTTGCCTTGCAGCAAAGCAGATGGGCTTGAATCCTGCCCTGGAAAGAGACCTCCTCCAAGGGTTGAGGAAGAGTTTAGATTGTCTCAGCTGCATTCCATTTCTCTCTATTCCCTGAAGACTGACAACTGGGGATTTGTAAAGTGGGCATTTATCCACCTCTGAGAACAGTTCTGGAACGATCTGTTCAATTTGGGCAAGCTACGGAGTAACCATCTGTGGGTGACTACTTTTGCATGTAATTTTGAATAAACTTGAAATAATGTCCTAGAGGCAAAATTCTCCTCTCAGTCACAAGTAATCCTGAGACAAATGGGCCCCCAGCTAGAACTGACTCACTCAAAACGTACAAACATCTTCAATGTCACCTCAACAACCTCTCTCTGAATATGAATTACTTTCCTCTACCTTGTAAAAAATAATTTATATTAGATACTGTCTCGTCTTCCTGACATATTAGGGGTTCCTTTGAGGCTAATCGTTTTTGTTTTGTTTTGTTTTGTTTTCTTTAAGAGATAGTCTCACTCTGGTGCCCGGGCTAGAGTTTACTGGTGTGATTATACCTCACCTTAACCTCGAACGCCTGGACTGAACCCATCCTCCTGCCTCAACATCCCTAGTAGCTGAGATTACAGGCCTGGCTAGTTTTTTATTCTTTGTAGAGACAGAGTCTTGCTATGTTGCTCAGGCTGGTCTTGAACTCTTGGGCTCAAGCAATCCTCCCACGTTAGCTTCCCAAAGTGGTGCACCTAGCCCCATGTTAGTTCTTAATGTTGCTTCTTGAGTTTTATGAGGGATCAGAGTAAAATGGTGAGGTCTGGATTAAGTTAACAGAGCCGACATTATAAACAAAGGGTGTTTCTATACAAAACGGGAGACCCGCCTTCCAGTAGTCTGCCCATCACCCAAGAATTTTGACTGTTGTAGGAAAAAAGTTTGCAATTAAAGATTGATTCCACAATGTGAGCCATCATAGTGTGAGACCAGCACTTTTTATATGATTGTTTGAAATATAAATTTATATAATTTTATTAGAGAGGAATTTGACAATATATGTTCAGAGATTTAAAAACATGTACACCATTGAATGTAACTCTTAACTCCATAACAAATGCTTATTCACATACATAAAAATATCCTCAAAAATTTTTTAATTAAAATAGTTATCTAGAGATGGAAGAATTCAGAATGATTGCTCAAAATGTCAAATCCGTTGTTTATAGCTTGTTATTTAAGGGATCTACAAATGGAGCTCTTCTTCCCCACTTTTATTCTCACTATTCTGTGGCATATCTAAAAACCTTTTGTGTCATGTTAGCATACACATGAATACACATACAAAATCATATACCTTCTGAAAGAAGAAAATGACCTTCTAACAAAACTATCTCAAGCACTTCCCCTTTGAATAGAGAAGTGGTTTTCAAGAAGTTATGCCGCACCTAAATCCTTGGGCCATAACTCTCAGCCTTGTTTAATAGTCTTTGATCTTTTCTTCTCTCCTATATTATAAGGCAAATATTCAGTGTTTAATGTGAATTACTGAGAGGATGGGATGGTGGTATTGCATTTATTGTGAGCAAACACAGTCTTTATTATTTGTATGCTCATAAAATTACATCCTATTTTTTCATCTCCAACTACTCTTACTTTTATGTTATTTAGATATTAAGGAAAGGACATGTCCGTATTAATGCAACTGTACCTCACTGCTGAAATGCCAACCATGGGGATATTTATTCATATCAAATGTTACATTGTATTTATAATATTATAGTCTAGCCTTACAATATTATATAAAATACTATATTCAATATTTATTAAATACTATTTTATGTTAATATTAGCAAAACATTTTGTTAATTAATATTTTAATACTATTTTATTATACAACAGGTACCATTTTATTTATATTAATTTTAATAAAATGATATTTTGCTTTATCTTTAGAGGAAGGGATCAATGTCACTCTGCATAGAGGTGTCTACAATATTATTCAGCTAAAGGTCTGGTATTTGTTCTTAACTTATTCAATGTACTTGAGTTAGAAAACAAACAACACACTCAAAATAAGATTTTTTTTTAAGTTTGTTGAAGAAAATATTAAACAAAGATATAGACTAATTATAGAGGAACCTCAAAAGAATACGGGCTAGCATCAGTGAAGCTGTTACCAAACCTAAATTAAAAGGATTAGAGAGAGAAGTTGCCAGAATCAGGAGGGAGAAGGGGATGCAGAGAATAAGCTGCTTTGAGAAGAGCAGTGGCCAATGCCCGCAGGCAACCTCATAGGAAGGCATCCTAGGGCTTTAATACCCTACCTTCACCCTCATTCTTCTGTCTGGTGGTCAACTAGGATGCCCCAGGAGTTTACTTGTTCACAAACTCAATGCCAGCAAATTAGGTGATGGGGTGCCAGCAAAGCTATGCCAACTTAGGCTTCATTATTAGAAAAACAGCAATCAGAACAAGGAGGATGCTGCTGCATAGTCTCTGCATTGGTCATTAGCATATTTTTGCTCATTTCTTGGAAATTCATTTTAAGAAAAACAGAAAAAACGTGCATCATTTGGAAAAAAGAATAATGTGTGGTAAAGAATCTGAAACAAGCTTAACACTGAAGATGGACAAAGAGTTGTTATACAGGGAAAATAAAAGAAAAAACATGATATAGACAAAGTATATTAACAAGTCATTAATTGCTAATGAAGCAACTGAATAGCACTCAGATTATCTTAAGCAAAAAGAGGAGATCATTACTTATTTAGCCATGAAGGCCAAGAATGGTTTTGCTTTGTTCTTGTGCCAGCCCCTGGAATCATGACTATACAAGGGACAGAATGTTAACTTCTGGTCACTCCAATCACATACCACCAAGAGAGTCTCACCAAGGCTACAAGGAGTGAAGAAAGGAAAAACAGCTCAAGAAGGGAATGTTGGCAGAGAAGAACAACATATTCACTGTAGATCATGAACATGGTCCTAAAATATTCTCATAACAAAGGAGAATTAGAATTTGTTTATGAAGGTCCGTAAGACTTAAACTGGGCAATTATAGAGAGTTAGACATTGACTAAATTATTTAAATGTATAAATAAAAATTGGAGGTTCTACGCCTATCACTGGAAATGTTTCAGCAAAGATTAAAATAATTGTCCAAATATTTTGTAGAAACTTCTGCATCTATTGCAACGGTTTGGAGGCTAGAAATCTATTTCTAAAAGTGTCGGTGTGATCTATTAGGAAACGGGGCTTGGAAACAGAGTTGTTTTTTTTTTTTTAATTTTATTGAACATTAAAAATTACTTTTTTTTCTCTCTACCACTATCCCCTAGTGTCTCTTCTTTCAGATATAATGGTATCACAATGAGCCAGTGTGTTATTCAATAGTAAGTACAAAATATACATAAACTCAATGTCTGAGTAGGCTATAGTCATAGATAACAAAGAAAGAAATATTTTCTCTCTTTCATGAAGCTCCACATTCTCTATAGGGCTATTTAAATATTTAAAACATTGGCTCTTGACAACTACCTTTAAAATGGTACATTATAATCCCTATCCTATAGATGAGGAAAAAGAGTCACAGATCCAGATCACACATTTGACTAAGTAAACTTAGAATTTTAACCAAATTCTTCTTTATTATAGAAGCTGAAGGTCTCCCTATGGCATCAGGAAATATCTCTGTAAAACTCTTTAGTAAGGTATTTGGTGTAACATTCAATGCATTATTTTGCTTTTTCTTTAGAGGAAGGAAACAATGTCACTCTCCAGAAATATGTCTATTATTCAGCTAAAGGGCTGGTATTTGTTCTTAACTTATTCAATGTACTTGAGTTAGAAAACAACCAATACACTCAAAATTAAGATTATTTTTTAAAAGTTTATCGAAAGAATATTAAACAAAGTTATAGACTAAGTATAGAAGAAATCATCACTCTGTTTTTGGCTACAAGAAATCTAAAAGATTAAAGCAGTTACCAGCACTGCGTAACATTAATGCAGTTCTTTGGTAAAACATTAAAAAGGATTACTTCTAATCTCAGCACTACTTTTGAATAAGCATTGTAGCTGTCCAAAATATATTGTGTTCTATTCCATTTAAAAACAAAACAAAATATAAACAGGCAAAGACATCAGTTTTGTACTCAGAAAATAATTTAGGCTAGATTTTAAAAGAGCAGGACAGTTTTCATGGACAATGAAGTGTTTGTTCATAAGGCAATTATAGCTGAAAATAAAGTTAAGGATCCAATTGAAAGAAGAAAGATGGGGGCTAGGTATTTTCTAAGATGAAGTTTATTAAAGATTAAGGAAAGAGTTATATCTGATAAGTATGCACAATTGTACAACAGTATTTCTTGTACAATGATTCTTTTATTGTTTCTTATCTTTAACTATTAGCTAATCTCCAGCCATATAAAGGCATTGTGCACTCTTGGGATTCTTTAAAGAGTTATAAAAATGACTTAGATGGTTTATTACATGCATGTGTAAATTAATTCAAATGTAAATGTCTGAAAAAATAGGATTATGTTGTTTTCTACCAAAATATCCTGTGGTAAGATACTTAACTGCTCATGTACTTTGTCATGTGGTGAAGATAAAACATTTTCCTACTTCATAGGGATCTTGGAAGAATAATTTAAGTTACATAGATGAAAATTCAGTGACCTTCTGAGAAGAAATTTTCATAAATATTTCTAATTCTTGTTATTATAAAACCATTACTGACTGAATTTCTTTGGAAACAGGATGTTCTAGTTAATCTAATTTTATGTTAAAGTAAACATTAGTGGATAATGTCATTTTATTCCTCTACACATTGTTTAAATGGTTTATAACATTTTTCAAGACATTTTTTCTTGCCTAAATATAGTCCAGTGAGCATAAACAACCCTCTATATGAATATTTGCAACTTGATGATATTACATTTCAAGTATCTATGATATATGGAAACTTGAACTAAGCCTCTATTGACATGAGTTGAGATGATTTATTGATTGGCTATCCATGAAAAAAATTATAAATGTCCCCTCTCTTTGTACAGTAGTTTAAAATTATAGTTGTTTGTATTCTGGTTTGATTGTTATATATTACTTTAAAAGTAGTTGTAATAGAAGTATGGGGGTTCAGTCAGGATGGCAGAAGAAATGATAGGAATAGAAAAAAGCAAACCTTCTTGGAAAGCCG
>NW_012108630.1:1109321-1137486 GCF_000951045.1 Mandrillus leucophaeus
TAAGACTGTAGAAAATGACCTGTAGCTACTGGGGCATGGGAGATACAAATTCCTACAATTATATTTAGTCTTTTGTCCTATGAATCAAAAACCTACAGCACCTGGAGGAGGGACAATAACCCACACTTTAAGGACATTGGCAAAGACCCATTTTCACTGTGGAAAAAGCAGAAGAAAAATTCCTATAACAACTCTCCTGGACCCAGAATCTATTATCTATCACCAATTAGAGGTCTGCTATCATGGGGTAGCATCAGAGAATACCTTGTAAGAACCAACCACAGATCAAGGACATAGCTGGCTGACCTGAGATGAAGGAATAAGAATGCTGAGGAAGTTCCCTCCTCCCTAGGAGGCCTGGGACACAAGGTCGATCTAAGCTGAGGCTGAACGTGGACAAGAGTTAATCCTTGCCAGCCACCAGTACTAGCCCAGAATCCAGCAAAAGGTAAGAGTAGTCTACCACTATGGGAGGGCAGTAGCATGGAGTGAGACCCATGCAGTAGTGCAGTTTGCAGAGATGGTGAAAGTTGAAGGTGGATCACGAACACTAAGAAAGAAAACAAAAAAAACAAAACAAACAACAGAAAACCAAAAGTCTCTGGCACTTCAGCCACCCCTTTGAGTACAAGGCAATACCTGTAAAACAATATGAAGCCTGCGCTAAATAAAAGAAGTAGCAGCAGCAAAACCCAAACTTGGTTAAACTGAAAATGTTCAAATAACAAAGAAGGCAGGGAAGGGGAAATAGAAAAATAAAAGCAAAGGGAAGAAAAAGTAAACATATATGATAGAGTGGTAGGCATAATTCCAAATACCAATATTTACATTAAACATAAATGGCTACACAAACCAAGTAAAATACAGACATTGTTAGAATGGACAAAATAAATAAAAAATCAAACACATCCTTTCTATAAAATGTTACTTTATGTAATAATATAAATAAGTTAAAAATAAAAGGATAGAGAACGATATACCATGGAAACACTAATGAGAAGAAACCTGAAGTGACTAAATGAATATTAAAGCATATTTCAGAGCAGAGAAATGTAAAGGACCAATGAGAGATATTACGTAAAAATCAAAGGGTCAATTTGCCAAGAAGAGATAAAAATCCTAATTGTATGTGTATCTAATAGTAGAGCTTCAAAATACTATTTTGAAGCCAATACTAAAGCCAGTTGTATATTCTTTGGAGAAATGTATATTCATTCTTTTGCCTATTTTTAAATAGACTTGTTTGTTTTTGTTGCTGTTGAGTTTTAGGAATTCTATGCATATTTTGGTTATCAATCTCTTATCAGGTATTTCATTTGCAAATATTTTCTTCTATTCTGTGGATTGCCTTTTACTTGGTTGTGATTTTGATAAATAATTTTTTAAAAATTTTTATGGTGGCTGGTTGCAGTGGCTTATACTTGTAATCCCAGCACTTTAAGAAGCCGAGGCAGGTGGAGTGGATTACTTGAGGTCAGGAGTTCGAGACCAGCCTGGCCAACATGGTGAGATCCCCTGTCTCTACTGAAAATACGAAAATTAGCCGAGCATGGTGTCATATCCCTGTAATCCAAGCTACTTGGGAGGCTGAGGGATGAGAATCACTTGAATCCAGGAGGCCGAGGTTGCAGTGAGCTGAGATTGCACCACTGCATTCCAGCCTGGGCGACAGACTCTGTTTGAAAAAAAAAAAAAAAAAAAAAAGGCTGGAGCAGTGTGGCTCACACCTGTAATTCCAGCACTTTGGGAGGCCGAGGCAGGCAGATCACGAGGTCCAGAGATCAAGACTATCCTGGCCAACATGGTGAAACCCCATCTCCATTAAAAATACAAAAATTAGCCAGGCATGGTGGTGCACGCCTGTAATCACAGCTACTCAGGAGGTCAGGAGGCTGAGGCAGGAGAATTGCTTGAATGCAGGAGGGGGAGGTTGCGGTGAGCCGAGATCAATCATGCCACTGTACTCCAGCCTGGAGGACAAGACTCTGTCACACACACACACACACACACACACACACACACACACACACAATTATGATGCCCAATTTGTCTCTATAGTTTTTGTCATGTTGCCTGTGCCTTTGGTTATATCCCAGAAGTTACTGCCAAATCTAATGTTGGGAAACTTTTGCCCTGTGTTCCCTTCTAAGAGTTTTATAATTTTAAGTCTTATATTTAGGTCTTTAACCCATTTTGGGTCAATTTTTGTATATGGAGTTAGGTAAAGATCAAATTTATTTTGCATGTGGATATACAGTTTTCAGTATCATTTATTGAAAAGATTGTTCCTTTCTCATTTAATTTTAGTCTTAAAAGGAAAGAACATTATGATAAATGCTACAACATGGATGAACCTTAAGGACGTTATGCTAAGTGAAATAAGCCAGTCACAAAAAGGCAAATACTGTATGTTTCTACTCATATGAGGTAATTAGAGTAGTCAAAATCATAGCGATAAGAAGTAGAATGGTTGGTGCCAGGAGCTGGAGAGAGGGAGGAATGGGCAGTTCAGTTTTACAACACAAAAAATGTTATGGTGGTGATGGTTGCATGACATTACAAATATATTTAATACTATTGGACGTTATACTTAAAATAGGTAAAATGATGCATTTTATATAATGTGTATTTTACTACAATAACAAAAACAAACAAACTAAAAAAAATACGTAAAGCCAAAACTGAATAAACTGAAAGGAAGACTAAAACAAACTCAGTCATAAAAAGGAATCCATTAACGGCATTTGCAAGCAAGTTGGATAGAACTGGAGATTATTATTCTAAGTGATGTAACTCAGGGATGGAAAAACCAAACATCATATATTCTCACTCATAAGTGGGAGCTAAGCTGTGAGGATGCAAAGGCATAAGAATGATACAAGGGACTTTGGAGACTGGGGGAAAGGGTGGGAGAGGAATGAGGGGTAAAAGACTATAAATTGCGTTCAGTGTATACTGCTTGGATGATGGGTGCCCCAAAATCTCACAAATCACCACTAAAGAGCTCACTCATATAACCAAAATGCCACCTGTTCCCCAAAGCCTATGGAAATAAAAAATTTAAAAATAAATAAATAAAACAAACACGTAGATCCACTATTACATTTGAAGACTTTGACATTTCTTTCTCAGTAATCAACAGAACACATGGAAAGAAAATCAGGCAGGGATGTGCTTTTTAGAGAACAATTTAAAAACACTGAAGCTAATCACCATACTAGGTAAGAAATATCAGAAATGAGGCATTGGTTAGCTTATGTTTCCACACTATCATACTGTAGAATTAGCAAAATTTCTATTAGTAATTCCTCTGCTGAATTAGGCAATAAAATCAATGACATATACATGCATAATCTGTCTTAAGAATAATTTTGGTTACTGTAGTTTTCTCTGTTTGATTAGAGTTTAAATGAGTCCCAGGGTCATAGGTAAAAATTAATCAGTTCCTGCTCATAATCTGTCCTTTTTCCTTCTCACTACATGGCAACTTTCTGTCCTACAAGATCTAGAAAGTGGCTGAGGTGGGAGAATTACTTGAACCTGGGCAGCAGAGGTTGCAGTGAACCAAGATTGTGCCACTGCACTCCAGCCTGGGCGACAGAGCAAGACTGTCTCAAAAACAAACAAACAAACAAATATATAACAATCTAGAAAGTGTATGTGTCGGCCGGGTGTGGTGGCTCATGCCTATAACCCCAGCACTTTGGGAGGCCAAGACAGGCAGATCACCTGAGGTCAGAAGTTCAAGACCAGCCTGGCCAACATGGCGAAAACCTGTCACCACAAAAATACAAAAGTTAGCTGGACATGATGGCAGGTGTCTGTAATCCCAGCTACTTGGGAGGCTGAGGTGGGAGCATCACTTGAACCCAAGAGGCAGAGGTTTCAGTGAGTCAAGAGATCAAGCAGCTGTACTCCAGCCTGGGCGACAGACCGAGACTCCATCAAAATAATAATAATAATAATAATCTAGAAAGTGCATGTGTCTCACTTCTTGAGAGGCTTCCTCCATGCTCTCCCACCTCACCCTACCATCAAGGAGGGTCCAGGAGAGACATAAGTCTCTGAAAACCACATTCCTCTTCTTTGCTGGGAACTGTTGCAAGAATGGGGTGAGGGACTCTAACAAGCTCCAATAGATTCAATCAGTTGAATGGTGTGTTTGCAGCGCTCTTGTAACAGAAGCAGCAAAAGCTCAGTTGTGCTGTTAACTCCGTAGGGCATCTATGGATGACCTTTTACACTAATACCTTCATTGTGGTTCTCAAGAAAACAAAATAGACATTTTATTAACTGTGGCCCTGAGACATATTCTTACAAACTTAATTTTACAAAAGATAAATACCAGTTGTCCCTGTTTTTCTCTCCTCTCTCGGGAATCTTATTATCCTTGACCATTTGCTTAGTTGAACTAATTCCTCCACTTAAAATTGAAAGGAGAACATCCCGAATTTCATTGTTGTCGTTCATGTAGGGTCACACAAAAATATGTGGGGGCACTTTGTAATAATCACACCAGTGTTAGTAGTGTGTCAGCTGGCTGAGTTTTGGTTGTTGGTGGCAATTTTATAGCAACTTTATAGCAAAGATTCTAATTCATGGCCAGTTCTGCTGGAACAAAATCACAAGAGCTTAGAAACTCAACATTTGTTAAAAGGTGCTGCATTAGAGAATCAGTAAATTACTGTCCAGAGGAAATACAAAGAGGAGAAGCACGATTGCCCCCAACTCCACCACCGTAAGTTAGTAGAAAACATACCTCTTCATCATTTATGGATTATTAACTATATTTTTAAAATCAGTTTCTCTATCCAAAGCTGTAAAGTTGGCTCATTTACATAATATCCTCTTGCAGAATTTCATGGTGTGTACAGCATTCGAATGACTTAAACATGCTGATACCAGGGGTAGAGGGACGCAGTGATTGAGATGACCAAAATCTCTATTCTAAACTTTAAAAAAAGTGTTGCCAAAAAAGAGAGAAATTCCACCATCTGTCAGTTACATTTAGAATTAAAATTATATAACTATTTTAAATTTTAGAAGTTATTTACATATTTTTATAATATAGATAAGAAAAATTTAAGCTTGAGTTGCTTAAATTTACACAGGAAATTAGGAAGAGAGCAGTGAGTATAACCCAAATGAGCCAGTTCCTTGACTGGCATCTCCATAATGACTCCAAGCTGTAGGTAGGTGTCCAGATAGTCCCTAGAGCAAGAGCCACTAGTTCAACATTGTAGAGAAAGTTATCACAATGGAGGAGAAACATCATGAGGCATCTGTCCCGGTTGCATTTTGCAGTGTATAATAAATGGATGCGTTAAATTTCCACCCTATTTCTTCTCTACCACTGACTCGTTTTAGAACCTGAATTTTAATACTGTTCAGCCAGGGTTCTGTTCAGGAAAATAGGATCATTGTACATGAAAAAAGGCTTGTTTTCTCACTTATGTATAATTCATAAGTGAAGAAGAAACACTAACCAAAACAAGGAAATGATATTAACAAAAATGTACTTCTATATAGTTACATGAAAACATTATAGGTTTGTGTTGTGTAAGGGTACCAAATTCTAAAACCTGTATTCACCCTTTGAAGCTACTGGTCCAGCTTATGAAATCTTGCAATTTAAATACATTGTCTCAGTAATGTGCTGTTTAATGAAAACAAGAGCTGCTATGTCTCATTTATAGCAGTCCTAGCGAAGAGAAATAAGGAGAAATAGAAGTGCTGGTTTCATAAAAGATGGTTTAAAGTTGTATATACTTTGATTCCAACCAAAGAACAAAAGGTTTAAGTCTTTGCTACACAGGTTTTATATAGTTTTTGATGAAAGCAAATGCTTAACTCAGCAAGGTGATTGAAGGATTATAATCAAGACTGTCCTACGGAAAATGCCAGTGCCTTACAGTACCAACTGGGAACAGAGGCAGGGTTGGAAGAATTACTGGAGGGTAGAAGAGAAGTAATTAAAAAAAAAAAAAAAGGAGGAAAGGGTGTGCTGTAACTTAAACTAGAATGAAGCAAAACCTTACTCTTTTGCCCTCAGAAAATAGGGCCAAACATTATTTCATATTGCCTTGCTTTCCACCCTGGGATCCAACTCCCTCTGCCACGGCAGGACTGCGTGTCCTTTGCCTCGAGTTGACAGAGAACTGTTCTTTTGCTTCTAATTAAAACAGTCAGGGGCATTACTGATTAAAGGTGGGGAAGCAGAGAGCTGTTTTCATTTTATTCCAAATTAGTTTGAGCTTACCCAAGATCAAAGAAAATCCAGACCTGAGAAAACAAACAGACCACAAACAAGTAATTTGTTGACCTGATGCTATTTCCTGAAAGTAAAGTTATTGTGGACCTTTGAAAGGCTAGCTCAGCAATCATGAATCCATCAAAAGAGCTTCTAGCCAGGGAACATCTCAGGGTTCCCTATTGCTGAAAGCACACTTTGAAATCAAGATTTTAATAACACAAAGTCCAGTCAGAATATTATCAAGGGCTCAAACACAAGTGGATTTCGGTTGAAACATATATGCACCATACACACACACACACACACACACACACACACACACACACACACTGCCCTATGTGCAACAGTTTGCTTGTCTGGGGCTTATGGTTGTATGTTTGTCATTAGGATAGCCTTCTGCTGCTAACAGCTCAGCCACTCCATAGGATGTGCTAATAAAACAACCTCCTTCGGAGCTGATAATTACATCTATTTTCTTACTATATTAGAAATAGCAGCTTTTTTTTTTTTCCTAGAACCCCATTGTTTTCATGACATTTCCTTTTTAATTTTTTTTTCAGGGCAGTAATAAAAATCTACTCACTTAAAGTCCTAAAACTTTTGACTAATTTTTTTTTTCATCCCAGATACTTGAATGCAAAGTAGAATTAAGATACAGGATTGAAGAGAACATAAAAGTGAGTATTTGGGGCCTTACTGTGAAAGTTTGGACAAAACAAAAATTGTCAAAAGCAAACATGTACACTGTAATATAAATACATTTATCCCCCATGCTAAATAAAGCACAAATCTTACATCATACAGTTCTAGTTCTCATGATGTACTCAACACTTTCTAAACTGAATGTTTAGTGGATAAGATGTGTGAATTTTTAAAATGCAACTGATATTCATAATTAAATGTTAAATTTAAGGGTAAAGATGAAGTCAAAACGTTCTCACCAGTTATTTAATAGGTGTAAGTGAGCTGAACCGTAATGAGGAAAGAAAAATCTGTACATTCTATTCTAATGAGGAAGGAAAAATTCGTACATTCACAAAGATTCCAATGAGTTTGGGTATCAGAGCTCCGGGGTCAGACTTTTGGAAAATAATGGGACCAATAGATATGCATGCAGATACTTAAAATTAAGAATTACATGAGATATTTAAATTGGTTGTTGGTCTTTTGAGTCATCTCTGTTTGGTGGTGCTTGGAAAAGTGTCTTTATAGGAGAATTTTTGAACCAATATTTGAAGAGTTCAGTAAATATTGTGTGCTATCTCTTTGTGACTTCTGTACTTAGGATAGATGAAAAAAGAAAATGAAAGAGAAAATGAAGAATGAGAGAAAGCCAATGGTGCTTTATTCAAAATTAACAGAGCTATTTTAAAGAAAATTGTCTTAGTTTAAATGTGTCTTTAAAAAAATCTTTCACATTACTGAAGAAATGAAATATATAGTAACATTACATTTATACCTCTTTTTACTTAAAGTTAATGCATATTTTATTTTCATGTTTTCTGTTTTTAAAGGAAATCATAAAAGGTACTCAAATATATACAAGTTTCTACTGACTTGCCTCCTCTGTTCCAAATCTCTGCACTAAATAATGGATACATAGTGTAGTGTGGCTTTCACTAATCACTGTGTGACTTTAATACTAGAACCCTTGAACCAATAGACCCAAATAAAGTCAAACACTAGAGACTTGCAAAAATATTTTTTAAAACATTCACACATCTTCTTACAATGCAGTATACGATTCCTTACTGGTAACTACATTAGGATGCTTGGCAAGTTCTAAATGAATTCAGAGAAAGAAACATTGTTACAGTGTTTATTAGCTCGCTCTTTCTTTCTTTCTTTCTTTCTTTCTTTCTTTCTTTCTTTCTTTCTTTCTTTCTTTCTTTCTTTCTTTCTTTCTTTCTTTCTTTTCTTTTCTTTTCTTTTCTTTCTTTCCTTCTTTTTCTTTCTTTCTTCCTCTTCCTTCCTTTTTTTGAGATGGAGTTTCGCTCTTGTCGCTCAGGCTGTAGTACAATGGCGTGACCTTGGCTCACTGCAACCTCTGCCTCCCAGGTTCAAATGATTCCTCTGCCTCAGCCTCCTGAGTAGCTGGGATTACAGGCACCCGCCACCATGCCCAGCTAATTTTTTGTATTTTTAGTAGAGACAGGGTTTCACTGTTTTAACCAGGATGGTTTTGATCTCTTGACCTCGTGATCTGCCCGCCTTGGCCTCCCAAAGTGTTGGGATTACAGGCGTGAGCCCCCGCACCCCACCTAACTAGACTAGTTTTATGAGAGCATAGAACTAATGTGGAAAAATACTGTGGCTTGAAGCTGTGATTATAATGAAACACTATTGATGCATCGATGTCTCCCAAGGGCAAACATTATTTTTTCTAGGCAATGAGCAACTATGTAAAAATTATTTATGTAGAATGGTAGGTATCAGACAGTATTTAGAGAAGAAGTAATTTGTACAATCTTCAGCTTAAAACAGAAGGTTTGTTTCATTTAATTTCTTTTTTAATTTTGGCTGCATCTAATAATTATCTACTCTAGACTGTGTCTACATAGAAAAACAGTGTCTGACAATAAATAGATGCCATGAGAGCTGTAAGTGTAATTACAAGTAAAATAGTAGAGCCTCAGTCCTCATGGAATTGTTTATTCAATTTGGATTTGCACATATTCATAATGAACTAAGTAATTGGATAATTAAATTCACAAGATTAAAAACTTTGTTTTAATTTACTTCTCCATAGCACCAAGTAGATATGAAAGAAATACTGTTACCATATAAATAGGTGAATTGCTTCCCAAGTACAAAGCACGTGCTTGAAAATTTAGGGCCACCGAAATGTTTTATAAGAAAAAAAATCCCTTTCAAATTCCATCAATTTGTTGGTAAGTTGTATCCTGAGAATATAAAGTATAACATGTACTTTGCTGAATGCTAAAGATAGAATTATAAACAAGGTAAAAGCAAGCATGCATTTTGTGTGAATTTTTCCATTCCTTATTCAAAAAAGATTAAGGAAGCTTATGACTTGAGCATTTTAGAGTATGGTGAGGAACACATGTAAATATAATGTGAGTTCTACTAAGATTTACAGCTTGGGAATTTATAGGTAACATTAAATAATGAGAAAATTATGATAGAACATACGTAAAACAGATACAATCACACAGCTTTGGATATCCATCAGAGAAAGCAACTAATCTACCTGAGTCATGCAAGCCTTCCCCAAAGTTTGGCATTTTAGCCATTTAATCACCTCAGAGAGGTAAGAGAAGATAATGCACCCATAAAACAAGAAGAGGATGATACAAACACCAGAGAATAGGAAAGGTCTCAGAAATGGCATCTATAATAGAAAAGAAACAATCAATAAAAAGATTGGAAGATAAACAACATAAACAGCATAAACTGGATTTAAAAATCAAAGGTAAAGAATTATAAGGTTAGATCAATCAATCCAGTAGGTCCAATATCCAAGTAATTTCATAGAGAAAAATGAAGAGAGGAAATCATTCAGTCAACTGAAGAAACTTCCTGAGAATTGGACAGGTAGAAATGAAACAATGAATAAAAAGATTGGAAGGTAAACTCGAAGAAATCTCATACAACATACAGTACAAACTGGAAGGATTTAAAAATCAGAGGTCAAGAATTGTAATGTTGGAATCAAGCAGTGTAGTAGATTCAACATCCAAATAATTTGATAGGGAAAAATGAAGAAGGAAAATCATCCAGTCAATTGAAGAAACTTTCTGAGAATTGGGCATGTAAAAGTGTTCAGATTAAAAGGGTCCATTTTAACCAGTACAAAGGGTTAAAAATAGATGCAGACTAAAACAAAGGTTTTTGAGGCCTTGGAACACTGGAGAAAATAGAAGAGCCCATAGCTTCCAGAGAAAAAGAACAAATACATACAAGGTTGATGACAGCTGTCATTGGCATTTTTACCTAAATGCTAGAACTAGAATACAATAAAGCAAATACTTCTATCATAGGGGAAATTTACTTTCAATCTATAGTTCCATACCCTGCCAAGCTCTCACCAAAAGTAAGAATACAGTAAAGATATTAAAAAACAATAGATAACTTCAAAATTCTAAGGGAATATGATTTCCAACCTAGAATCCTATACCTAGATAAAGAATTATATTCAAGTTTAAATATAGAATAAAAGCACTTTGATACATATAATTTTTTAAAACACAAAAACAAAATTAAAAGGCATCTGTACACTCTTTCTTGTAAAGCTTTTGGGGATTGTGTTCGGGCAAGGATGGGAATAAAACAAGAAAGATGAACACATAGGCTAAATGAACAAGATAATCAAATAAAAGAGAGAAGTAAAAGACAAAAAAAGTCAGGATTCTTTCATCAGTTCAAAAACTATTTATTAAATATCTTTCTTGTACCAGTTACTGCTGGGAATGCTTTAGATACATCAGTGAACAAACATGAAAAGATTCCACCTTGTTTAAACTTACATTAAAATAATGCTAGAATCATACTTACAGAAAATCCCAAAATGAGAGCTGAATACAGAGTTGACAGATAAATCTTTACTTTCCAAAGTGAGAGGAAACATATAATGCTAAGTGTATGTTGTTTGACTTCTGATGGTAAATATCAACATAATTAGTTAGCATGGTTGAAAGTCGGGGAAAAAAAGATGGGATTGGGTCGGGATATTACTGTTTTATAGAAAATAGTAATCTAAATCTATTTAACTCAAAACTATGTACTTGTTTTGGTGAAAATAATAGTTAAGTGTAAGAATGAAAAGTAAGAGTGGTGTGTGTGTGTGAGAGAGAGATATTTGATATAAACACTAAAAGACAAGAATTTCAAAGAATGAAAAATTGTCAGAAGTGTAAAATCGAGGGTGAAATCAAGAAGGATCCAGGTACTCCAGAGACCTGACCCCAGGTATTCCAGGGACCTGACCCCAGAGACACTAGCTAGAGGACCACCGTACATTCAGTTTTACTCTTTACTTTGTCAACTGTCATCAGTGGGATGTAGGGGTGGAAAGATGTGATACCTTTCTTCATTCATCATAAGGGTTCATGGCATCATAAGGGTCCATCATAAGTCTGCATCAAGTCTTATTTATTATTACCAATGGATATCTTAATGATATTTCTGATGAACCAACTATTGAGCTAAGATTAGTGGGATGTTTTTACAATGTATTTCAGCACCAGACACATTTCTAAAAATTAAATTTTATAGAGAACCCTAATATTGATTGATTAATGTATGTATTCACTTGATCACAATTTTTTTACACTTACTATAGACCAGTGACTATGAGACACTATATAACAGACATAGCTATATAACAGGAGGTGCTGTGGTTATTGTCAGGTGATCTAGTTTGCTCATCTTTGTCCTTTAGCATTTTGTCCCTCTCAAGACTCTTCCACTGGCAATCTAGTTTTCTGCAGGGATTGAGCAGTAGTGCTGAGTCAAAGTTTTCAATGTTTTCCACAAAATATTAAAAACTATTTTTGTTGCATCTGCATTTTTACTCTGACATTCACTGTACCTTCCAGATATTAATTCATGTGATAGTCTCAATAACCCATTTATTGTCATTTTACAGGTGAAGAAACATAAACACTAACAGTTTACATACTTTGTTCAGTATCGTACAACTAAGGACTGGTGGAAACATGATTTACACCTAGGTAGCCTAGGTTAAAGTATTTTTCACATTCTTTAAAAAATGGAAGAAATGATACATTAATAGTTATATAATATTAGTTTAGAAAGGACTTCAAAATAATTTTATTATTTATACAATTTTTGATAACTTTATTAAAAGCATTTTAGAGGGGTTATTCTGCCTCTTTCAAACACTTCCAGTGATGAGGATTTACTAACATCAGAGCCATCCACATGATGCTTCTCATGTTTAGTTTCCTCTGATTTTTAAATTTCTGTTCATAACTTCAGTACATGTGTCCTAGATCAGCAGGAACCCCTGGGGCTACAGAGATCATATGTAATGTCTTTTTACATGACACTTTTTCATATGTTTGGAGATATTTGGCCTTCACCCAGTAGAATTTTACTTAGTGCAACATGTTCAGTTCTTTGAACTACACTTTACATCTGGCATCAAATTTCCTTTAACCCCTCTGATCGCTTCCTTCTGAGCATGATTTCGAAGGCCTACACCTCTTTTGGGACGTCGTACCCAGAAGAAATATTTTTAACATCATAGGTGGAGAAATGAGTGGACCACCGATTTCCATTGGATTTTATTAGTTCTTTTTTCCTAAAAGTCCAACCACATTTTTCATGTTATATTAAAATCGCTGTCAACTATAACTTCTGAGTTTTTTCATCTATCTACTACTTATTTATATCACCCCCTCTCATACCTTGGAAATTGGTTTAGGAGACTCAGGTGCCTCTATGTAATTTCCTCTTGTAAGTCATCCTATTTCTTTAGCTTGCCATGACATAGTTGCATCCCCATCTCATCATCTAATTGATATATACATTCCCTTATGATTTGGGGCATGCATAAAATTGATAAAAAATGTTCAGGAGGTTTTTCATCTAAGTCATTGAAATGAAGTTATGAGCAATGTAAGGCTGAGTCTTTTGAGATCTCTTTCTATATACTTGAAGTGCTCTCATTTAAATATTAAACAAATACTGTTCATTCAATGACTCTGAGTTGAGCACAGTGCCAGTCATATAGTATATACTTTAGCAAGATGAGCATGTTCTCTTCTAACAGAACGTTTACAGCTTAGATTATATGCCCTGCAATAAATATTATTCCAGATTCAAATAAGGTAATTTATAATTAATATTTTAATATTATATTTAAAATGGGTAAAAATTTACCTAATTGCACTACAATTCAATCTCAAGTCTCCATCCTGAAAATGAAAATATGAGACAAGTGAAGCAACTTACTGAAGTTCCCAAACAAGGTGTCTTCTGCAATGGCCTTACCTGAAGACCTTGTGAAAAAGAAAATCAGTTTGATCTTATATGCCTTATCCTTAAGGTACTCATTCTGAATCTGTATTTTACTAAGCCACCTTCTATTTCAGTTTTGTTGCCAGGTAATAGTTCACCGCCCAGTTCAAGCAACTACCATAACTCATCCCCTTTTGGCCCGAAACATTACTTAAAAGTCTGTTGTTTGGTTTTAACATTTTTTGTTTGTTTGTTTGTTCCTTGTTTTTTGTTGGGGTCAGGTTTTTTGTTTTTTTCCTTTTCTTTTTTTTTGAGACAGAGTCTTGCTTTGTCGCCCAGGCTGGAGTGCAGTGGTGCAATCTCAGCTCACTGCAAACTCCACCTCCTGGGTTCACGCTTCTCCTGCCTCAGCCTCCCAAGTAGCTCGGACTACAGGTGCCTGCGACCATGCCTGTCTAAGTTTTTGTATTTTTGATAGAGATAGGGTTTTACTGTGTTAGCCAGGATGGTCTCGATCTCCTGACCTCGTGATCCCCCGCCTCGGCCTCCCAAATTGCTGGGATTACAGCAGTGAGCCACCGCGCCCGGCCTGGGGTCAGTTTTTTAACTTTCTTGATATTTCATGCACATCCATGAAACATTCTAATTGACTTTGGTGGAACATAAGGGCTATTTCTGTATTTATAGTGATTTCTTTGGAACACCTCTTAAAATTGAGATGTAAAAAGAAAGAATGTAAGGACTTAAACTGCATGGTTTACCATACAGTTTGTGCTATACCATAAAATTTTAATTCATGTTACCTAACATCAAGACATACCCTTTTCAGGCTATTAAATTTCAAGGTAAAGGTATCATTCATCAGGCATCTAGAGTAGAGAAAGAAAATACAGAGAAGACAAATCAGATGAGTCCCATAGTTTCTACACAGCCATCCGTATGTTGTGGCTAAAGACAATGAAACAATTTCTAAAAGTTCAAAAGGTAAAGAAATGTGACCCAGTCATTGTATAGCCAGCTAAGTTATAGTTCAAATATAAACAAGGCATGGAGGCATTTGAAGACATGAAAGACCCTAATAATTTATGGAATATAAGACTCAGATCAAAGAATTCAAGTAAAGACAGTCTTACAACACCTACACTAATAAAAATCTATTCTCCTTGAAAATAGAATAAATATTTTTGCAGAATGTAACAATATGAAAAATAAACCCGAATAATGTAAATAGAATAATATATTTTACAAACATTAGGATATAAGCAGAAGAGGGATGGAAATATGTTACATTCTAATATCTTCCTTGTTTATAGCAGAAAGTAAATATATTTTTTAATGGAAAACTATGATTGCATTACTGATGCATAGCTTTTAATCTGAGTAAAATATTTTCTAAACTTTAGGTTATTTTAAAATATAAAACAGCACTGTGGTAAGGAAACATTTATTTGAGCTCCTATATTTTATTTCAGATATTTTATTCTTATACATTAAAGTAAAATAAATTCATTCATTTTACTATAATAGCTTTATATAGTACAGTCTCATTTTTTACTAATAAAAAGTTTCTCTTTGTCTTTCTGTTTTTCCGTGTGTATATCCACAGAAAAATATCTGAAATGAGGTTCACTCCTAGTTACTGATTATATTAGTCAGCGTTCTCTAAAGAAACAGAACTAATAGGATAGATGACTCTATGAATGGGAGTTTATTAGGAGAACTGACCCACACAATCACAAGGTGAGGTCCCATAATAGGCCGTCTGCAAGTTGAGGAGCCAGGAAGCAAGTCAGAGTCCCAAAACCTCAAAAGTAGGGAAACTGACAGTGCAGCCTTCAGTCTGTGACCGAAGGCCTGAGAATCACTGATGTATGTTCACGAGTCCAAAAGCTGAATAACTTGGAGTCTGATGTTCAAGGGCAGAAAGCATCCAGCACGGGAGAAAGATGGAGGCCAGATAACTTAGCCAGACTAGTCCTTTCACATTCTGTGCCTGCTTTTATCCTAGCTGTGCTGGCAACTGGTTAGATGGTGCCCACCCAGATTGAGGGTGGTTCTGCCTCTCCTAGTCCATTGACTCAAGTGTTAATCTCCTTTGGTAACACCCTCACAGACACACCCAAGAATAATACTTCATATCCTTCAGTCCAATCAAGTTGACACTCAATATTAACCATCACAATGATACTTACTTTCATGTGTAAATATGTGGAATGATTGTTTCTTCCTATTTGTGATTTTATGCATTTAAAACAAATATCTGAAAATCTATATGCATGGTATATGCAGAAATTTACCATGCATATCCAAATAGAGTGATATTTATTTTTTGTTAAATAGCTGTAGGCAAAATTTACCAGCTATTAATTCTTTGTGGTCAAGTCTTTGTGTTGGGAATATGGATGTGTCGGGTTTCTTATTTTGCCTTCTGACCTCAATCAAGCCTTAGTCTTTTCATGTTCTTTTTTCTGTTCTGAGAGGCTGACTCCCTTGGATTGTGTTACTGACTTTCTTTCCATTTGGCTTCAGACTGCTGGGTTCAGGCAATGGGGAGAAATAGCATGCCAATCACTGGGCAAGAGGGAAGGTTGGGGTATTTGTTCCCTACTCCCTATCATATTTGGCAGCATTTTCTGTCAGTGGTCAGTACCTTCAATGACTGTGGTTCCAATGAGGAAGACCACTACCTTATGGCTCTTTACTCTTCAAATCCTGTAGTACTATTACTGCCTTTGCTCTTCAACTTAGGGCTGGCAATGACTACCCACAGCTGCTAATCTCTAGATGTCTCAACATTCATTCATTCATTACTCTTACTCGAAAAATTTCTCAAATTTTTTGAGCAGGATTCTGTGTACTGCAGGACTGAAATAATGAATAATAAATAAAATTTTGTTTCGTATATTCTGACATTCTTAATTTTTAAAAGAAAAAAAAACCTACATACATGGTTTGTATAAATTCACATGATAGGCTGTAGGATTTTACTTCAACACTGAAGTTGTGTAAATATGACTCAGTCCTAGGGTAACACTCTTTTAGTTAATAGTAAAATATTTTAAAGCAGATAAATATTGTAACATTCTACAAAACTTTTTATTTAAGTATTTTATACAAATGGACAAGGAATATTTATTGATCAAATTCATTTTAAAGTGCTATTGCTATTTATTATTTTTTAATTATGGTATAGCTTTAGGTGGAATAGAATTTTTTTGGCCCATTAGGCATTCTCTATGTATAAAATTGAATTGCTTAATCTACAAAGAGCTTTACATGGATGTTTCTCTTGAAAGAAGAAAAGTTCAGACAGTGGGCGCTTTCTCCAACACTACAATAGATTTAAATATGTTGAAATACTGCAGATAAAAGTGGCAGAAGGTAACACTGCCAGATAACATATTAGCCTTAAAGGATTTCTCCCTAGCCCATCCCCCATCTGCCATTGAGCCTTTTCCCTTTTACCTCTTAAAGTCTTTGAAATCAGCTGGGATTTTAGGTAACTGCTGGGAAGTATTAAAACTCATTACTTGGTTGACCAGAATAGTTGCCCTCTCTTATTTTCCAATAATGCTCTCTGAATGGTTTCCTTAATACTTTTAAAAGATGTGTAGCACTACAGCAGAGTCTAATGTAGGACAGGAATTATAGTTATCGTTTCAGATGAGGTGTGTTGAAAGGGGTCAGGATGACGCAGTTGGCAGCTCTCAGAACTGGCCTCTTTATTATTACCATCTGTGGCAACTTGGAGCCTTCATTACAGAGAAGACGAGAAAAATGAAGCTGTAGTTGTTTTGGGGGAGGTTTTTTTTTTTTTTTTTTCATTATGATTGACCCTAGTTTGCACACTAGGTGAATGAAACTGAAAAATTACTCATGTTTTTGCTAGATATCAATTGGAACTTTCTATATACGTAATTAATATTTTAAAACTTTCCCTCTACACAATATTCGTGCATATATTTATTTAGAGAAACAGCAATGGTGATGATAAGGTTATTTATGGAACCTAGTGAAATTTGCAATATAACCTTTATAGCAAATATATTATTATTGGCCAAAAAATGTGGTTCATTTTTATAACAAAATATATTGGCAGTAGAATGAGCAAAGAACAAGTATTGAGCAGCAGCCTCTACAGAGTGCTTGGAATCCTAAACTGTTTGGAAGGAACCTGACTCATTTCAGGGAAATTATGTAGGCCACAATCAACCACAAAATGAGGAAGGCAAAGAAAATGCTGAGAGTCAACTTTTAGATTCCTGTTGAATTTATAGAAAATTACATAATTTAAAGACGTTGTAGGGCTACACTGAGAAATATCAAGTGCATAAATAAGTCATAGGGATAAGAAAACTAAAGTGGATTGGTTTATTCTTCTTAATACGCACTAAAGCATTTTTATGCAGTAAGAACGGTAAAAGACTTTTTAAAAAATATTAGACTATAGAAGTAACATTTCATAATTTCACGTACAAAAAAGTGTTTTGGAAATTAATACCAGAAACATGTTGCAATATCTGATCTTTTATATATACTTAAACTTAGTTTAAATATTCAATAAAAGGGTACAATCCTTACTATGGAGTATAAGCCCAGCCATCCTCAATTAACATTCTCATGGATAATAAAAAGTCCTGAAGAAAACATATTAAATATTAACTATTTGAATGAGGTTCATCTAAATAAGAATGATTGTCAAGATTCAAATGAGTAAATATACAGATTTTAATTGGTGTGATTCCTGGCATTGTGTTTCATTTCATAAATCAAAAAACTTAACAGAGACTCGCCATTGCATATATGAAGAACTAAGAGAGAGATGAGGATGTAACAGGATCTCTTTCAGAAGTGGGTCCCACCATCCCTTCACTTCTTTTTTTTTTTTTTTTCTGAGACAGGGTCTCCATCTGTCACCTAGGCTGGAGTGCAGTGGCCTCCACTCACTGTAGCCTCTGCCTCATGGGTTCAAGATATCATCCAGCCTCAGCCTCCCTAGTAGCTGGGACTATAAGCGTGTGCCACCACGCCTGGTTAATTTTTGTATTTTTAGTAGAGATAGGGCTTCATCATGTTGGGGAGGCTGGTCTTGAACTCCTGACCTCAGGTGATCGACCCATCTTGGCCTCCCCAAGTGCTGGGATTACAAGCGTGAGCCACTGCACCCAGCCCCCTACTACTATTTCTATCTGAAAAATGTAAAATGATTTATGGCTCTCAATGTGATCACAAATTCCAATAAAAATGCCTGAAAATTCACTCACAAACATTGTCATAATAATAAGTTAATAATCATCCATTATTCTGCAACTAGAATGTGAAACCTACAAAAGCAGAATTAAATATTGCTGAAAACACTGATTGAGCTTGAGCTCAGTTTCAAATAAACTAATACCAAGATGTTAATACATTTATCCATCAATTTTCTTTAATGGAGAATTTTAGCCCATGAAAGGTAAAAATATTATCCAAAATTAAGGTTCTTTCTAGCATACAGTGATCTGTCTGATAGAAATAAAGTAATGTGGCCAAGCACAGTGGCTAACGCCTGTAATCCCAAAACTTTGGGAGGCCCAGGCAGGCAGATCACAAGGTCAGGAGATTGAAACTATCCTGGCCAACATGGTGAAACCCCGTCTGTACTAAAAATACAAAAAAATTAGCCGGGCGTGGTAGCGGGCACCTGTAGTCCCAGCTACTCAGAAGGCTGAGGCAGGAGAATGGCGTGAACCCATGGGGCAAAGCTTGCAGTGAGCCGAGATCGCACCACTGCACTCTAGCCTGGGCCACAGAGTGAGACTCCATCTCAAAAAACTAAACTAAAATAAATAAATAAATAAATAAATAAATAAATAAAGGAATAAATTCAATAGAAAGCATGGAAGGTTAAAAAAAAAAAAAGTTAGAAATTTCCTAAGGAAAAAAAAATGAGGAAGGAGTCTATAAATAAACACATTAGGAAAAATCTTACATCTAAGAAGGAAACAATGGTTTGAGGATACAAATAGTGACTCTCTGTACTTGAGTCCACTTCCAACTATATGCCCCTAAAAACCGACATGATCCCTGTGAAACACAACCTATAGTAGGTGGCTACACCAGATATTACAGACTGTATCAATAGAAAGAAAATTCCTCAAAGAATATTTGGGGTTCCAGATGCTTCTATAAACTTAACACTCCAAATGTTAAGTTAGACAAGAAAGCCAACAAGTTGGTAGATGAGTACAGTAAACTTTAGTATAATAGGAACTTGGTGAGAACTGCAAAAGTCTCTGTTCCACCCAGCACACCAAAACTTGATCACACTCTAGCCTGGTTTCTCGAACATGGCCCAAGACCGTGTCCCTAGGACTACCTCATCCCCTTTAAAATGCCAGCCTTAGAAATCTCAGTGCTACTGATAAGGACAGGAGACAGGGAAATACTGGATAGAAGAGGGCGGTTCCCCGGGAAAGACCTTGCCCTCAAGCCTGGAAACCTGTGGCCCCAAATGGGAACAGACGTTCCTGTTTTGGCATCCAAAAGTTGCCTTTTGTCCTGCCTCACCCCCCTATTCTGTACCCATATAAATCCCAGACCCCAGGCCCCAGAAGCAGACAAGAGGACTAACAGAAGAGCAGAAGGATGGCAGGACAATGTGGCAGAGAGAAGAGAAGGAGCGTCTGAATGCCAACAGGAGTTAGGCTGGGGGCAGTCAGAGAGGAGATCAGCTGCTGGATTGTCAACTCCAGAGGAATATCATCTTCCCACTCCATCCCTCTTTCAGTTCCCCATTCATCCTGCTGAGAGCCACCTCCACCACTTAATAAAACCCCTGCATTCATCCTTCAAGTCCGTGTGTGACCTGATTCTTCCTGGATGTCAGATGAGGACCTGGATACCAAGAGGACATTGAGCTAGTTAACACTTAAGCCATCCATAGATGGCAAAGCTAAGAGAGGGCTCGGTAACACTCACCCCGTTGTGATTTGGGAGCTGCAGGTACCCACTCCTGGATGCTGCTGTGGGGCTGGACACCAGGGGCACTCATTCTGGCTCCTGTACTTGCCTGTCCACATGCTCCCCATCCCTTAAGGGGTTTGAGCATCCATGGTGGCCAAACAGACAAGCCACACCCCTGTCACATGTCCTGCAAGGGAGGTCGGGGAACTCTCCCATTTCACTACCAAAGTAATTTACTGTTTGTTTGAGTCAATACCTGACTATAGGCCGCTGACCTCCCTTATCTTATTTATTTTTGACAACTTGCAATTGTCAATTCTTTCTCTGATCCTTTAAAATGTAGTCTCGGCTTAGCATGGTGGCTCACGCCTATAATCCCAGCACTTTGGGAGGCCTAGGCAAGTGAATCACCTGAGGTCAGGAGTTCCAGACCTGCCTGGCCAACATGGTGAAACTCCATCTCTAGTAACAATACAAAAATTAGGCAGGCATGGTGGCGGGTGCCTGTAATCCCAATTACTTGGGAGGCTGAGGCAGAAGAATCCCTTGAAACCAGGAGGAAGAGGTTGCAGTGAGCCAAGATCACACCACTGCACCCCAACCAGGGTGACAGAGCAAGACTCTGTCTAAAAAAAAAAAAAAAAAGTAATCTCCTATTGCCCAGAAATGTTTCTTCAAGAATCTGGGAGTCATCTATTTAAAATATAAACTTCTAAGGAGATAGCCCCTCTATCTCCCAGTTCCTACTGAAAGATAAGAACGCAACTTTGGATGGAACTTTGCTCCAATTTGCAAAACTACCTGCTGCATAAAGATAAGCGAAATTAGTTTATTTCTTCTGGATGATCACTAATTAGCAAACGCAGGCTTCGTCACATGACAGATCCTCTCTTCTCCCCACCATGCCCTCTATATCCTTACTCTTCCTCTAGCAACCTTGACATTGAAAACATCTCCTGCCTTCTGTTTTACTGGAGCAGAGCCTTGTTTACACTAATGTCTCTCCTGTAGTGCAGTCGTTTGAAAGAAATCTGTCTTGTTCTTTTTAGCAAGTGTCCAGTGCAAAATGTTTATTTTACACAAGAGATAGACTATGATTGCCACCCTGATGGCATCAGCATAAGGGAGCTCTAATGACAGCGTAAAATTGCTGTGAGGTCTGTATGAGCAATGGCTAGGAACAAAAGGCCTGTGTAGCAAGCAGCATCCAAAGACACATGTGAGATACACTCTAGCCCCTCTTGTGTCTTTAATTCAAGAAAAATTAAAGACAGGTAAATACTGAAACCTTTAGCAAGTATGATTTTACTTTCTGTAACCCATTAGCAGGTGGTAGGGTGACATAAATAAGCAATAAAGTTTATAGAATAAATAGCAACTCACACTGGAAAGAAAGCAAATATGCCATCTTCAACTGTAAATGTCTATAACGCAAACATAGTGATTTTGTGCTGCTCAATTAGATTTCAGTGAACTGACTTCTGTCATGTTAATTTACTCCTAACTCTAGCTTAGTCACAGCTACAATTAAAATATAAAATTATTTGCAAATAATCAGTGAATGTAGAAAAAGATGAAAGAAAAAGAAAGTGTGTACAATAATTTAAGTCACACCATGTCAGAAGTGTTGGTGAATTAGTAAAGAATTACTTTACGTTTTCCCTGATCACTTCCAGCTGAAAAAAGGAACTACCTAGCATTCTCCAGTGCTCTTTATCTCAAGCATGAAAATAACATTGATCAATTCTGCACCAGAGAACCACCTTTGATGATCCTCTCTTACTTCATCCTTCATATCCAATGTATTATGAAGTCCTGCCAAATTTACCAACTTTATGTCTCTCAAATACATTCACTTCTCATCCCCACCACCACTAACTCAGACCGAGCCCCTACCTCTGCCTTGAAAATTTTGCAAAAGTCTATCATCGACTTTATTCTCTATCTTGCAAAGAGAAATATATCATTACAAGGCAAAATAGATTGTGCTATTGCTCTCTGCTGCCCTCACTCTTAGTCATCTTTATCCTTATCGATGTTTACATCGTACTTTTCACCTTTTAACATGCAGCATAATTTACTTATTCTCTTTGCAGATATATATGCTTAGAACAATGGTTATAGCATTCAGGCATACACAGTTGTAGAATAAACTGCTGAATGCTCATAGAAAGAAAACCAAAGTTCTTAACATGCTAAACACATTTCTGCATTGCCCCACCTTCATTCTTCTCCAGTTTTACCACCAAGTCTACCTCTCATTTTTTCTACTCTAAACTCACAGCTTTCTAAATTCATTACCAGGAATTTGGTAAAGGGGTAAGGTACTGGGGTTCCCTTTATATATTCCTGGAAAATAAGCTGTATAGGTGCAAAAACCTCCACAACTGTTTACACATTTTAGTGCAATGGATAATAGGCAGGCAGAGAGAGCACAATGCCATTACATGACTGACAGGGACATCCAACCCTAGCAATATCACTTCATTTTTCTTCTTTGGAAAACCCTTTATTTTTACATTAATAATTTCTAAGCATCCCAAAGTTCCCATATCAATTTTCAATTCTTGACAGCATCTTTCCTAAGAGCAGTGTGTCTCTTCTCTTTTTTTATTTAGAGATATGATTTTAGTTTAGAATTAAACATGATTTTATGCAATTAGTGGTATAAGAGCTGCCATATTTATTAAAACACACACCTTTTAGCTTAACATTTCTTGGTACTCTTACATAATTTCTCAGTGTTATTTATGTTATTGCAAATTTTTGATGACAAAAAGGAACAAGAGAAAAAAGAAAAGGAGTAAAGAAAAAAATAGAATAGCATATGAACCAGTAATCATAGTTTCTAAAGAAAACGAAGAATGCCGTCTCACTCACTGAAAGCAAGGAAATGGTCACAGATAATTTATCATAAATACTAATATATTTCCTGTGTTATATTTTAATTGCTTCTTTGGAGATGCTAGACAGTGCTTTCAAATGGTGAAAATCTTTTTTTTTTTTTTTTACCCTCAATAAAATCTCATTTTGAACTTCATTTATCAAAGATATAAAAGAAGATGAAATCAGAATGACAGCTGAGAAGGTTTCTCACTCACTTTTTTCTTGGACATCCATGGTTTTAATTTCATTGGTCTGGGTAATCTGGAGAACCAACTTTAGATATACATGGGGAGGGAGTGTGAATGTGATATAAATTTGCTATTAACAAGTGAAGACTACATATTTATGCATATATTTACATAGTACAAATCTTTACAACAGTCAAGTATGAAGATCCAATTTTATACATTGAACTTTGAGATCAATGAGGACGGCCTCCTTGCATACTGATAATTCCTCCAGTGTAATTTCAAAGATACTGACTCTGCTCAGTGGGCTTCAGTAGTTAAGTCCCCGGGAATGCAGGGAATCAGCAAGGCTAATGCTGGATATGAGGTACCCTTCTGATGACTTACACACCTGAACTCACACTGAAAGAACAGCATAGAGAATGTGCAGGTTTGACTTATCTGCCAGAAGTAAAAACCCAAAATAGGACAAAAACACAATATTTTGCATTTTTTCACAATGGACAGAGAAACAGTTAAATTTGCCTCTTTGACTTTGTGGACTACTGATTATTGAATAATTATTTTTATACTTAACTGATTATTTATCTCTCTGTTGGTTGTTGCTATCTCTGTGACTTTTATTTCTGATTCATTTCCTCTGAATCTCTCTGGATTTTTACTTCTTGGTCTATTCCCTTATTTTGTTTTCAGTTTAAATCTCCTTTTATTACTTTTTTTCTTAGGGTTCTGGATACAATCCATTTCTGTAATTCTGTTAGATTCAATTTGACTTGCTTCTCTTGTATCGTCCTAGTTTAACTCTCTTGTCTCTTGGTGGGAGGACAAAAATATTGGTGAGGCTCCCTTTATATTAGACAGAAGAAAATGCTTATTTTATAGGATAATTCATTATCTTCTTGCTTCCAAGAAGACTAAGTAGCATCCTTTAATTACTGAAGACTCTGTGGAGAAAAAGTTGTGCTCATATAAAACAAGATAATACCACTGTCTACATTGCTAACCTTAACGGTCACAGCTAAGGAGAGAGGATTCCTACGAAGACTTTTTGTACTGCTAAATTTGATGCAAGGCATATACACAATTGGGGGAAGGTTAGGTGAGATTTAATCATAGCAGGTTGAAAAAAGGTCAGCTGGCCCCAAAATCAGAGTGAAGAAGAGGAATGAAAAGATGACTAGAAAGGTCTGGGAGAAAGCATACATGTAGTAGCTGCCATAAGCAGTGATGACTTGGGGTCTTTCCCATCTTGCAAGATGGCGGGTGGAAAAGCTGAGAAGCCAGATACTAAAGAGAAGAAATCTAAACCCAAGAAGGCTGATCCCAGTGCCAAGGTTAAAAAGGATAATCTCAAGGCTGAAGGGATCCCTACTGCAGCCAAAATTCTGTCATTGTCAGTGAAATTGACAGATATTCCCAGTCTGCTGTATATTCCAGAAAGGGCATGTACAAGAGGAAGTACTCAGCTGCTAAATCCATAATTGAAAAGAAAAAGAGAAAAAGGTTCTTGCTACTTTCACAAAACCAGTTGGGCATGACAAGAATAGTATAACCCAGGTGATTAAACTTCACAAAATTCTTAGATATTATTCTACTGAAGATGTGCCTTGAAAAATACACGTCTTTCAAGCAAGTGCTTGAAATGCAAGCTAGCATTTCTCTCTGGACCTTTGTAATCATCACCACTGGTACCACAGATTATGGTTTTCTGAAGCGATTGAGCAGTGTCTTACTAATTGTGACTGGACCTCTGGTCCTCAGTTGAGTTTGTCTACACAGAACACACCAGAATTTGTCATCACCACCTCCACAAAAAATGATATCAGCAATGTGAAAAATCCCTAAATACCTATTGATGCTTATTTCAAGAAGAAGCTGCAGAAGCTCAGCGATCAGGAAGCTATTTGGCACAAAAGAAACAGAAATATAAGGTTACAGAGAAGCACAAGATTGATCAGAGAACTGTGGATTCCCAGATTTTATCAAAATCAAGACTAATGCAATCTGCAATCTGTGTCTGCCTTAACGAACGGAGTTTATGCTCACAAACTGGTGTTTTAAGTTTCTTACCAGCAACATAATTAAATAAACTGATACAGTTTTTAAAAAAGAAAGAATCCATACTTGGGAAAGACAAAAATGTTTATGGGGATTTATAGGAAGTGTTTTAGTGTGTTGTAAAGTATTCCTCTCTCCCATCTTTCTGTAAAACCTTTAAAATTATTAATATATCCATTAATGGCAGTAGAGCTGGAAATGTATGTATTGTGTGACAGGTTTTATCAGCCTTCTAGGTAGAAGCTGGGGGACAGTAAAGTAGGATTCAATATCTCTTAGATCTTTTTTGCTACTATCACACAATCTCCATGATATTGCAAGTATAATACCAACAATACCAACACTTATTTATTCGACACATATTAATAGAATGTCTACTGTATACAAGATACTTTCCAATTATTTTTAGGTGCTTGGGATACATCCCTGAGCAGAAGAGAAAAAAAAAAAATCCTCCTTGGGGAGTTTGTTTTCCAGCCAGGGAAGAAAGACACTAGACAATAGAAATGACATAATAATCAGTAAGGAAATTACATAATAGCTTAGATGGTTATAGGAGGTGTGGAAGAAGAAGGAGTACAGAGGAAGTAAAGAGTTGGTGGAGGGGGAGGTGGGTTGCAGTTTAAATCAGTTCTTACGATTGCCTGCACTGAGGTGGCATCTGAGGAAATTCTTAAAAGCTGTATGGGAACAGGCGCTGCAGGTGTTTGCGGACAGAGTTTTCCACTTGAGGGAACAGTCAGTGCAAAAGTTCTGAGGTAAGAGTGAGACTGGCATGCTTGAGGAAAGCAAGCAGGACAGGATGGTGGATTAGTATAACACAGGAGCGAGTAGTATAAGAAGTCAGAGAAATAAAAGAGAGGCAAGAAGGCAAATTATGTATTACCCTATGCGGCATTTCAAGAACATTAGCTGATGCCCTAAGGCAAATAGTGACCCACTGGAGGGTTTTCAATAAACTGGCATCACCTGGGATTATATTTTTAAAAGAATTCCATTAACTAAATTATTGCAAGGTATTGTTGGTTCAGAACACATCACCCCAAAGTATGACTGTAGGACACCAGAATATGCTACCCTAAAAGACACTTTAATTTTTTCTTTTTTCCTTTGGAGACAGGGTCTTGGCCTGCTGTCCAGGGCTTGAGTGCAGTGGCAGGTTCATAGCTTACTGTGTCCTTGAACTCCTGGGCTCAAACAATCCTCCAGTCTCAGCCTCCCAAGTAGCTAGGACTACATACTTGGGCCACCATGTCCAGCCCCCTAGTATTTCAGTGCAGTAATGTATTATACAGGTTTGTAGCCCAGGAGCAATGGCTGTAGCATATAGCCTAGCTGTGTAGTGGGCTACACCACTTAGGTTTGTGTAAGCATGCTGTATGATGTTTACACAGCTACAAAGTTTTCTAACAATGCATTTCTCAGAATGCATTCCTGTCATTAAGTGATGCATGACTGTATCTTTGTCAAATGAACTCTAGGTGTGGCTATTTGTGAATAAGTGAATATGTATTAATAAACATGTTTACTTGTGTTTTTATAATTGTTATAATTATTATACATTGAAAAATATATTTTTTAGTTAGAACTTAATTATTGGCACCTTTACAAGAGTGAAGTGGCTAAATTATTTTACTATTTACAAAATATTTGTGTATTTACAAAATACACAGAATTTTGACCTTCAATTAATCATGATCTACATTAGAAGGCATATTTAATCACTGCACTTGAAAGGAGAAACTGTAGAAAATATGGCCAGTTTTATTTTCTTGTTATTTTATTTCTTGTTATTTTATTTTCTGTTATCCTGTTTGTGGAACCAAGCCTGTATGGCCATGAGAAGAAGTTCCCTAACATTGTCAATTTTAGCTTCAGATGGACTGCAAGAACAAACCAGCAATCCCACGGGGATCCACAGCCCCTCTGAAGGAAGCAGACTGCTCCTGCAGGACCCGGGAGACACCCCCAAAACTGAGAGTGTCCCAAATGCAGAAGTGGGAAAGGGAGACCCTCCTCTCTCTAACACACACTCCCACTGGAGAAGCTGAAGGTCTGTTTGTGGGAGAAGTTTCCGACTTTACCTGGAGCTGAGTCAATTTGGAGAACTGGGCGAAGTACAGGGGTAAAAAAAAACCAACAGGAAGGCTCTGGGAGCTCACTGGGTCCCCTAGCAGGCCATTCCTGCCTGGCAACACAGACATCCAACTGGAGAGGAGCAGGGGGTAAAACTACACAGGGAGAAGGAAATCTCTGGCTGAACTTTGTCACAATGTGAACCGGTGAGAAGCCTCCTGGCCAGAACTCTGAGGAAGGTGCACATCCCGTGCGCAGACTCCACAGGTCGGGGAAGAAACAAGCCCTTTCATTTAGCAGCAGGGAGGCGGGTAGCCTGGGGCAGGTTTTCAAGCCCATGTCTCTCTCTGCCTTGAAATGGACTGGGGGCTGTTGTGCAGGGCACAGTAGGAGTGAGACTGGCCCTTGGGTTTGCCTGGGAGCTGGATGAGGCCTGTGACTGTTGGATTCCCCCACTTTCCTGACAACCTGCATGACTCAGCAGACGCAGCCATAATGCTCCTAGCTACACCACTCCAGTGACCTGGGAATCTTGCCCGCAGCCCCCACAGCAGCCCTAGCAAGACCTGCCCAAGGAGAGTCTTAGCTCAGACATGCGTAGCCCCACCCCCACCTGATGGTCTTTCCCTACCCACCCTGGTAGCAGAAGACAAAAGGCATAAAATCTTGGGAGTACTAGCGCCCCACCCACCACCAGTTTCTCCCCATACTACCACAGTTAATGCTCTCTAGAAAGCGCCACCTCCTGGCAGGAAACCAACCAGCACAAAAATAGAGCATTAAACCAACAAAGCTAAGGACCCTCATGGAGTCT
>NW_012108630.1:1139216-1142746 GCF_000951045.1 Mandrillus leucophaeus
TAATACACACACACATTTTTTTTTTCTTTGTCAGTTGAGATAGTCCGGAAGCATCAACACTGAAGTAGCAATATGCCTACTTAGCACTTAGATCTTGGTTCCTAATATTATTCTCAGATAAAAGGAACCATGAATCTTTGAGAAATGGCTGGTTCTAGGAGTGAGTCAAGAAATATAGGAGATGTGCTTGGAATACCTTGTAGGGGCAGAAGGCAAGCAAGTGCAACAAAACAAAACAAACAAACAAAAATACTCACAATGATAGAAGGTGTTAAAGACATACAAAACACACAGGAGCCAACTAAAATAGCTTCCAATGGTCAAAGCTAGAACAACTTGAAAAACAAAATAGTGTTAAATATTGAATATAAACCCCAGCTTAAAAAATAAATTTGTGAGTCCATACAAATACGTTGCAATATAAATAAATGAATAAGCAAATAGGGGAGAAGAGACAAACCTCTGATGCAGGAAAATTCAAAGTAATTCACATAAAGAGTAAAAGTAACATAGATGAGTATCTACATTACACTCTGTCCTCAAGGGGGTAGAAAATAAGCCTTCATTCTTTAAATGTAGGCTGTGCAGTGACTTCCTCCCAAAGATTACAGTGTAGAAAGGGGGAAAAAAGTAAGTTTATGGTCAAGGAAAATAACAAACCCTGTCAGCCATGTGATCAAGATTAACATCAACAGTAATACATTTTAGGTGCTCTTACCTCACACGCAAAAACCATGTAAGGTGATAGATACATTAATTTGCTTGATTATGCTGATTATTTCACTATGCATAAGTATATCAAGACATGTTGTACAGTTTAAACATAGACAATAAAATCAGTGGTAGATTATGCTTATAGTATCTACTTTTAATGTCATGTGATGAGAATTGCACTTTACCTTGTGATCTTCCTTTTAAAAACCAGTAACCTATGTCTTACGATGAGAAAAGCATTAGAAAAAACCTGACTGAGCATTCTGCAAAGAACCTGATGAGTACCCCCTCAAAACTCGCAGGTCATTGCATTAGTCTGCTTACTCACTGCTGATAAAGACATACCCAAGACTGGGAAGACAAAGAGGTTTAATTGAACTTACAGCTCCACATGGCTGGGGAAGCCTCAGAATCATGACAGCAGACAAAAGGCACTTCTTACATGACAGCAGCAAGAGAAAATGAGGAGGAAGCAAAGGGAAAACCCCTGATAAAACCATCAGATAGTGTGAGAGTTATTCACTCTCAAGAGAATAGCACGGAAAGGACTTTCACCCTTGATTCAATTGCCTCCAGCTCTGTCCCCCCACAACATGTGGGAATTCTGAGAGATACAATTCAAATTGTGATTTGGATGGGGACACAATCAAACCATATAGTTCTACCCCGACCCCTCGAAATCTCGTGTGCTCACATTTCAGAACCAGTCATGCCTTCCCAACAGTCCTTCAAAGTCTTCACTCATTCCAGCAGTAACTCAAAAGTCCACAGTCCAAAGTCTCATCTGAGACAAGGCAAGTCCCTTCTGCCTATGAGCCTGTAAAATCAAAATCAAACTAGGGAATTCCTAGATACAATGGGAGTACAGGTATTGTGTAAATACAGCTGTTATAAATAGGAGAAATTGGCCAAAACAAAGGGGTTAAACAGGCCCCATGCAAGTCCAAAATCCAGTGGGGAAGTCAAATTTTAAAGCTCCAAAATGATCTCCTTTGACTTTAGTTCTCACATTCAGGTTACACCAATGCAACAGGTGGGTTGTCATGGTGTTGGGCAGCTCCACCTCTGCAGCTTTGCAGGGTACAGACTCCCTCCCGGCTGCTTTCACGGGCTGGCATTGAGTGTCTGTGGCTTTTCCAGGTGCACGGTGCAAGCCGTCGGTGGATCTACCATTCTGGGGTCTGGAGGACAGTGGCCCTCTTCTCACAGCTCCACTAGGCAGTGCCCCAGTAGGGACTCTGTGTGGGGGCTCCAACCCCACATTTCCCTTCCACAGCGCCCTAGCAGAGGTTCTCCCTGAGGGCCCCACCCCTGCAGCAAACTTGCCTGGGCATCCAGGCATTTCCATACATCTTCTGAAATCTAGATGGAGGTTCCCAAACCTCAATTCTTGACTTCTGTGCACCTACCCACAGGCTCAACACCACATGCAAACTGCAAAGGCTTAGGGCTTTCACCCTCTGAAGTCACAGCCCAAGCTCTACGTTGGCCCTTTGCAGCCACGTCTGAAGCAGCTGGGACACAAGGTACCAAGTCCCTAGGCTGCACACAGCATGCGGACCCTGGGCCTGGCCCACAAAACCGCTTTTTCCTCCTCGGCCTCTGGGCCTGTGATGGGAGGGGCTGCTCTGAAGGTCTCTGACATGGCCTGGAGACATCTTCCCCATAGTCTTGGGGATTAACATTAGGCTCCTTGCTAGTTATGCAAATTTCTGCAGCCGGCTTGAATTTCTCCACCAAAAAAAAAAAGGGTTTTTCTTTTCTACTGCATTGTCAGCCTGCAAATTTTCTGAACTTTTACGCTGTTTCCCTTTCCAAACAAAATGCTTTTAACAGCACCCAAGTCACTTTTTGAATGCTTTGCTGCTTGGAAATTTCTTCTGCCAGATACCTTAAATGATCTCAAGCTCAGTGTTCCACAGATCTCTAGGGCAGGGGCAAAGTGCTACTAGTCTCTTTGTTAAAACGTAACAAGAATCACCTTTGCTCCACCAGTTCCCTCCAAGTTCTTCATCTCCATCTTAGACCACCTCAGCCTGGACCTTATTGTTCATATCACTATCAGCATTTTATCAAAGCCATTCAACAAGTCTCTAGAAGATTCCAAACTTTCCCACATTTTCCTGTCTTCTTCTGAGCCCTCCAAACTGTTCCAGCCTCTGCCTGCTATGCAGTTCTAAAGTCACTTACATATTTTGGGTATCTTTTCAGCAACACCCCACTCTACTGATAGAATTCAAGTTGCGATTTGGGTGGGGACACAGTCAAACCATATCAGTTATCGAAATCAGAAGAACTCTAAGAAATTGTCACAGCCTACAGTAGCCTAAGGAGACATGATGGAAAAATGTCATTATATTCTTGATGGGATCCTGGGACAGAAATCTAAAGCTAAGGAAACCTGAATAAAGTGTAGACTACTGTTAAAATATTACTTGTATTTGTTTATTAATTGTAAAAAAAAAAGTTACCATACTAATGTATAATGTTGACAACAATAAAAACTGGGTGTGGTGTACATGAAAACTCTGTCACCCTCACAGTTTTTCTGTAAGCCTAAAACTATACAAATTTCTTACAAAGTTTAGTATGCATATATATTTTTTCATATATATATATACTCATATACACATAGATATTCTGTATCCATTTATCTGTTGATGGACACTTAGGCTGATTCCATATCTTCACTATTGTGAATATTGCTGCAATGAACATGAGAGTGAAGATATCTCTTTAATATACTGATTTCCCCTCTTTGGATATATAGCCAGTAATGGGATTGATGGATCACATCGTAGTTCTTTTTTTTTTTT
>NW_012108630.1:1143891-1147587 GCF_000951045.1 Mandrillus leucophaeus
CCGCCTCCACCAGAACAGGCTGAGAGACCCATAGATGGTTCACATCAGAGGACTCTGTGCAGATGACCCCCAGTACGAACCTGGAACCAGGTAGACTTGATGAGTAGCTAGACACAGAAGTAAGACAACAATCACTGCAGTTCAGCTCACAGGAAGCCACATCCATAGGAAAAGGGAGAGAGCACTACATCAAGGGAACACACCGTGGGACAAAAGAATCTGAACAACAGCCTTCAGCCCTAGACTTCCCTCTGACAGAGCCTACCCAAATAAGAAGGAACCAGAAAACCAACCCTGGTAATATGACCAAACAGGGCTCTTCAAGACCCCCCAGAAATCACACTAGTTCACCAGCAAAGGATCCAAACCAAGAAGAAGACCCTGATTTACCTGGAAAAGAATTCACGAGGTTAGTTATTAAGCTAATTAGGGTGGGACCAAGAAAGGCAAAGCCCAATGCAAGGAAATCCAAAAAATGACACAAGGAGTGAAGGGAGAAATGTTCAAAGAAATAGATAGCTTAAAAAACAATTAAAAATTCAGGAAACTTTGGGCATACTTTTAGAAATGTGAAATGTTCTGGAAAGTCCCAGCAATATAATCGAAAAAGTAGAAGAACGAAATTCAGAGCTGAAAGACGAGGTCTTCACATTAACCCAATCCAACAAAGAAAAAGAAAAAATAATAAGAAAATAAGAACAAAGCCATCAAGAAGTCTGAGATTATGTTAAATGACAAAATCTAGGAATAATCAGTGTACCTGAAGAAGAAGAGAATTCTAAAAGCTTGGAAAACATATTTTGGGATATAATCAAGGAAAACTTCCCCAGCCTTTCTGGAGACCTAGATATCCAAATACGAGAACACCCAGGAAATTCATCATAAAAAAAATCATCGCCTAGCACATTGTCATTAGCTTTTCCAAAGTTAAGACAAAGGAAAGAATCTTAAGAGCTGTGAGACAGAAGCACCAGGTAACCTATCAAGGAAAACTTATCAGGTTAACAGCAGATTTCTCAGCAGGCACCCTAGAGGCTAGAAGGGATTGGGGCCCTATCTTTAGCCTTGTCAAACAAAGCAATTATCAGGCAAGAATTTTTTATCCAGCAAAACGAGCATCGTATATGAAAGAAAGACACAGTCTGAAATATTGAGTACATACACTATGAGCCTGTTGTAATCCACAGAACTTTACAAAACAAAAAGTAAACCTAACCTTACACAGATTTTTAAAAAGTCATTTAGGAGGTCAGGAGACTCCAAGATGGAATTCAGGCTGAGACAAAAAATATCTAACTGTATTACAAATGTATGAAATATCTTATCTGAAGGCAGTGGACGATAACAGTGGTGACATAAGTAACTTTGAAAATAAATGGAGATGAGTCTGTAATAGTAAAGGCAAAAGAAACTGGACATAAGCACTATATTCTAGTTGAAAAAGTCGTTTACACAGGGGTATGGATTAACAATCCTCATACCACTATACAAACATAATGGATTTTAACAAGTATATAAATGATTGGCTGACAGTGGCTGACAGGAAGTTTTCTTACTGTTGGAATGAGAGATTGCAGTGACCAAGGAGATATGGTTAGAATTATCCACGTGTTATTACAGTAGACTTCAATACGCTAGTATGAACTTACATTTTGCTTAATATAGATATTTGTGGATATAGAAATATGGATATATTTATAAATATGTGTATATACCTGGGCTAATACACACACACATTTTTTTTTTCTTTGTCAGTTGAGATAGTCCGGAAGCATCAACACTGAAGTAGCAATATGCCTACTTAGCACTTAGATCTTGGTTCCTAATATTATTCTCAGATAAAAGGAACCATGAATCTTTGAGAAATGGCTGGTTCTAGGAGTGAGTCAAGAAATATAGGAGATGTGCTTGGAATACCTTGTAGGGGCAGAAGGCAAGCAAGTGCAACAAAACAAAACAAACAAACAAAAATACTCACAATGATAGAAGGTGTTAAAGACATACAAAACACACAGGAGCCAACTAAAATAGCTTCCAATGGTCAAAGCTAGAACAACTTGAAAAACAAAATAGTGTTAAATATTGAATATAAACCCCAGCTTAAAAAATAAATTTGTGAGTCCATACAAATACGTTGCAATATAAATAAATGAATAAGCAAATAGGGGAGAAGAGACAAACCTCTGATGCAGGAAAATTCAAAGTAATTCACATAAAGAGTAAAAGTAACATAGATGAGTATCTACATTACACTCTGTCCTCAAGGGGGTAGAAAATAAGCCTTCATTCTTTAAATGTAGGCTGTGCAGTGACTTCCTCCCAAAGATTACAGTGTAGAAAGGGGGAAAAAAGTAAGTTTATGGTCAAGGAAAATAACAAACCCTGTCAGCCATGTGATCAAGATTAACATCAACAGTAATACATTTTAGGTGCTCTTACCTCACACGCAAAAACCATGTAAGGTGATAGATACATTAATTTGCTTGATTATGCTGATTATTTCACTATGCATAAGTATATCAAGACATGTTGTACAGTTTAAACATAGACAATAAAATCAGTGGTAGATTATGCTTATAGTATCTACTTTTAATGTCATGTGATGAGAATTGCACTTTACCTTGTGATCTTCCTTTTAAAAACCAGTAACCTATGTCTTACGATGAGAAAAGCATTAGAAAAAACCTGACTGAGCATTCTGCAAAGAACCTGATGAGTACCCCCTCAAAACTCGCAGGTCATTGCATTAGTCTGCTTACTCACTGCTGATAAAGACATACCCAAGACTGGGAAGACAAAGAGGTTTAATTGAACTTACAGCTCCACATGGCTGGGGAAGCCTCAGAATCATGACAGCAGACAAAAGGCACTTCTTACATGACAGCAGCAAGAGAAAATGAGGAGGAAGCAAAGGGAAAACCCCTGATAAAACCATCAGATAGTGTGAGAGTTATTCACTCTCAAGAGAATAGCACGGAAAGGACTTTCACCCTTGATTCAATTGCCTCCAGCTCTGTCCCCCCACAACATGTGGGAATTCTGAGAGATACAATTCAAATTGTGATTTGGATGGGGACACAATCAAACCATATAGTTCTACCCCGACCCCTCGAAATCTCGTGTGCTCACATTTCAGAACCAGTCATGCCTTCCCAACAGTCCTTCAAAGTCTTCACTCATTCCAGCAGTAACTCAAAAGTCCACAGTCCAAAGTCTCATCTGAGACAAGGCAAGTCCCTTCTGCCTATGAGCCTGTAAAATCAAAATCAAACTAGGGAATTCCTAGATACAATGGGAGTACAGGTATTGTGTAAATACAGCTGTTATAAATAGGAGAAATTGGCCAAAACAAAGGGGTTAAACAGGCCCCATGCAAGTCCAAAATCCAGTGGGGAAGTCAAATTTTAAAGCTCCAAAATGATCTCCTTTGACTTTAGTTCTCACATTCAGGTTACACCAATGCAACAGGTGGGTTGTCATGGTGTTGGGCAGCTCCACCTCTGCAGCTTTGCAGGGTACAGACTCCCTCCCGGCTGCTTTCACGGGCTGGCATTGAGTGTCTGTGGCTTTTCCAGGTGCACGGTGCAAGCCGTCGGTGGATCTACCATTCTGGGGTCTGGAGGACAGTGGCCCTCTTCTCACAGCTCCACTAGGCAGTGCCCCAGTAGGGACTCTGTGTGGGGGCTCCAACCCCAC
>NW_012108630.1:1148912-1163824 GCF_000951045.1 Mandrillus leucophaeus
CTCTTTGGATATATAGCCAGTAATGGGATTGATGGATCACATCGTAGTTCTTTTTTTTTTTTCTTTTTTTGAGACAGTCTCGCTCTGTCGCCCAGGCTGGAGTGCATTGGCACAATCTCGGCTCACTGCAACCTCCACCTCCCAGGTTCAAGCAATTCTCCTGCCTCAGTTTTCCAAGTAGCTGGGATTACAGTCATGCTCTATCACGCCAAGCTAATTTTTGTATTTTTAGTAGAGATAGTGTTTCACCATGTTGACCAGGCTGGTCTCGAACTCCTAACCTCAAGTGATCTGCCGGCCTTCAACTCCCAAAGTTCTGGGATTACAGGCTTGTTTTGTTTTGTTTTTGAGGAATTTCTATACTGTCTTCCATATGGCTGCACTACTTTACATTCCCATAACAGTGTATGAGCGTTCCCCTTTCTTTGCATCCTAGCTAACATCTTTTATTTACTTCTTTTTAATAATAGCCGTTTTAACTGGGATGAGTGGATATCTCATTGTGGTTTTGATTTGCATTTCCCTGATGAATAGTAATAGTGAGCACTGTTTTTGTATTCTTGCTGGCCACTATTTAGCCATAAAAAAATGAAATCTTTCGTTTGCAGCAACATAAACAGAACTGGAGGTCATTATGTTAAGAGAAATAACCCAGGCACAGAAACACAAACATTCCATGTTCTCACTCATATGGGGGAGCAAAGAAAGTGGATTTCCTTGAGGTAGAGAGTAGAATGGTGGTTATCAAAATGTGAGAGGGGTAGGGAGGATGAAAAATAATTAGTTCATGGTAAATAATACAGTTGGACAGAAACAGTAAGTTCTAATTTATTGTTAATATTTTATTGTATATTTCAAAATAGCTAGAAAAGAACTATAGTGTTCCCAATACAAGGACAAAATAAATTACCCAGTAATCCTGATTTGATCATTTCACATTACATGCATGTACCAAACTATCCCATGTAGCCCCCAAATATACACAACTATGATATATATCAATAAAAAGAATAAAACCAACAGTCATACTAAAAAGTTTAGTAAATACACTTTTGGACATTTTTGCGATTTTTTTTTTTTTTGTGATTATATTTGCCAAGTTTTTGTGGAGTTCAGAACATTCATATTTTCTGATCTTAACAATAAACTTATCACATACGGTTATCTTCAGGATTTTCAACTTCATGTTATATCCACATATGTAACTTGTGTATATTGAGATAAATATCCGTATAAAATTTAGCATGTATATTTCAGTTAAGGCTCTAAGGAAAACATACACATTAAATATTATACTATTGAAGATATTTGCTTGTCTGTGTGTTATCTCTTTGTGTATTTTTTCCTAAGTAGCCAAGATAATTAAATTCTATCTTGTGTTAAAACTGGTCAATATACCTCTGACTCAAATCAACAAACTTGAAAGCCCAAACTTCTTCTAATATTCTACAAAATGATATTTTACACAACTAAAAAAATCATTTAAACAATATAAAACTTGCCAACATAAAAAAGATAAGGAATAATTCTTGTATGTTTCCTCAATGCCAATTACAAA
The DNA here is from genome assembly GCF_000951045.1 of Mandrillus leucophaeus. Taxonomy (NCBI): domain Eukaryota; kingdom Metazoa; phylum Chordata; class Mammalia; order Primates; family Cercopithecidae; genus Mandrillus; species Mandrillus leucophaeus. The sequence continues at coordinate 1,150,471 of NW_012108630.1, forward strand.
AGGTGCCAAAGAAAAATAAATCTACCATGGAATTACTCTACAGCTGCAACACATTTTCAGGAAGTATTGTTGTCACAGACTGCCAATGACCAGAATGAGAAGAAACATAGGAGAAAATTCTGGCATAAAATATGTTGACTTAGACACTCATTTGCCCACTTGGCACATGTTCCATTTGCTACTCTCTTTCACAACACTTTTCTATTTCATTTCTCGAACTGCTGTGTAAGATTTTTGGTTTCCGATAATTTTACTGGATATTTCCCCAACTGTCATGTGAGGATAATTAATTTAAAAGCACATACTGTGCATTTAGAAATTTAAATCTTATAAAGTATTCTATCATCTTTATGTAACTAGATAATCAAAGACTTCCTACCTTCTGAATTCATTTATACCAAGAGAATCACAAAGAAACCTAGGCAGGCACTTCAGCTTATATACAGAGATCTGGAAACATGCTTTTCTAGAAATCCTTGTCTTTCATTCATTCTCTTTCCTTAGTTAGTTGCTGCAATGTGGCTTTATTTCTTAGAAACAATGGTGGGTATAAATATGCAAAGGAAAGTTCAATCATTCATTACATACTCCTTCTAGAGCAGTATTAGGTGGATGACAGGTGAAATGGTGAAGAGAATGACAAAAATTTTACTCCAGATCAAGTCTAAGGTTTTATATATGTGTCGCTCAGAGTTCCCTATTCTGAGCTGTCTTCCCAAGAAAAAATGCTGTGAAAAAGTTTCTTTTTTCTCTGCCCACCTCAGTATTTCTAGTGTGCCCTATCCAAAACAAAAGTAAAGAAATAAATCACCCACAGTTTTGTTGTTGTTGTTTTTCTTAAAGATGGAGTCTTGCCTTGTTGCCTAGGCTGGAATGCAGTGGTGTTGTCTCGGCTCACCGCAGCCTCCACCTCCCAGGTTCAAGTGATCCTCCCGCCTCAGCCTCCTGAGTGGGTGGGAATACAGGTGCACGCCACCATGCCTGGCTACTTTTTATATTTTTAGTAGAGACAGGGTTTTGCCATGTTGACCAGGATGGTCGTGAACTCTTGACCTCAGGTGATCCAGCCAGTTCAGCCTCCCAAAGTGCTAGGATTACAAGCATGAGCCACTGCGCCCAGCCACAACCACAGTTTTAGTGGGAGTTAACCAATTCAAATATTTTGTGTTATCATTGGTATTTTAGTCTCATTCAGCATTCATATATAGTGTTATTTTTTTACTAATTGTTATAACATTATTTTTAATACTCTCTAGAATATTAAATATTTTTCAATACATAATGCTTTGGATTGAACATAATGTTTTGTATTGTATTTGTAGCCAGCAAATATTGTAAAATGTGAATATATCTTATTGAGATATAGGTTGAACATCCTAGATTTGAAAATTTGTAATTCTGAATGCTCGACTTAAAACTTTTGAATATTGACATGATGCGCAAACAAAATGCTGAGCAAAATGCTTATAGTATTTCAGATTTTGAATTTTCAGATTTGGGATGCTCAAACAGAATAATGCAAATATTTCAAAATCCAAAAAACCCTAAAATCCAAAACACTTCTGTTCCTTAGCATTTCAGATTAAGGATACCTATCCTGTATTAATTTTCAAACCATTTGGCTAATTTCAGATCAATTTGCTAATTATTTGCAATTTAAAACAATGCCAATATTTGTACACAAAACTTACCTGTATAGTACCTAAGATGAAGAATAAGCCTAACTGCGTTGGAAATCAGGCACTCTCTTTCAATAGCTGTGCTAACTTGAGCAAGTTATCTCTCTGAGTCCAGTTTCTTTACTCATCCATATAATAGGATAATAATGGTACCCACCCATTTGATTGTTGTGAAGATCAACTTAATTTTTATATATCTTTGGTATGTTAATTAGGACCATTCCTGGTGGATAGTACATTCTCAGTGTTTATGTGTGTGTGTGTTTGTGTGTGTATGCATGTGTGTAAAAATTGCTTAGAATTTTAGTTTACACATATATTTACATATATAAATAATGCTTGTCGAATAGTACGTCCTTATTTGACTGAAAAATAGAAATATAAAGCAACTGCTAATAATGGACCCATAAGCTAGGCACGGTGGCCTATGCCTGTAATCCCAGCACTTTGGGAGGATGAGGTGGGTGGATCACCTGAGGTCAGGAGTTTGAGACCAGCCTGGCCAACATAGTGAAACCCAGTCTCTACTAAAGCTACAAAAAATTATCTGGGCATGGTGGTGCACGCCTGTAATCCCAACTGCTAGGGAGGCTGAGGCAGGAGAATCACTTGAACCGGGGAGGCAGAGGTTGCAGTGAGCTGAGATCACACCATTGCATTCCAACCTGGGAAACAAGAGCGAAACTCCATCTCAAATAATAATAAATATCTGCACTCCCGTGTTCACCGTAGCATTATTGAGAAGAGCCAAGATATAAAAACAACCTAAATCTCCATCAATAGATAAATTGATAAAGAAAATGTGTCTGCATATGCAATAGAATATTATACAGACTTACAAAAGAAATAAATCCTGTTATAGGTGACAAAATGGATTAAACTGAAGGACAATATACTAAGTGAAATAAGCCAGGCACAGAAGGACAAATGCTGCATGACTCCATTTATACGAAATATCTAAAATCGTCAAACTCAGAAACAGAGTAGAATAGTGGTTATCAAGGACTGCGGAGAAAGGAAATGAGAGGTTGCTACTCAATGTGTACAAACTTTCAATTATGCAAGATAAATAAGACCCAGAGATCTACTGCATAATATCGTGCCTATAGTTAACAATACTGTACCATGCATTTGGACAGTATATCTTAACACAATATAAACAAACAGAAATATTTTCTTTGGCACACTCACATGTTATTATTTGATTTTAATTGAAATATCTTAATTTCAAATATTAAGTGCTTTGTGTCAAAAATTTTCTTAATAGAGACAGAAAGATGCTATGTAACATCCATTGATTAATCCTAATAGGCAAATTAGTGACTTTTAAAAATGATTTACACTATTTAAGCAGTAAAAATACTGGCTAAAATTTTTACAATTTTGCATACTTTTTCTTCTTTTTAATTCAATAAGTATTTAAAATTAGCATCTGCATGTAAAAACAAAACACAATTATTCTTAAAAACAATCATCTAACAGGCAAGTCTCCATTTTTAGTTAAATTGAGTTTTCTTCTTTAATAACAATAAAAAGAGTGCACTGTGGTTGAAAAGTATACAATGCTTTAGCCATATAGTGAAACCTTAGTAAATGTTCAGGTTTCTTTCCAACAAATCAACAAATACAAGTATAAAGGCATTCAAGACATGTAACTTATCATGTACATTGACTTAAATCACTTCATTTTTATTAAGTAAAGTTCATTCAAGAAATATAACTCATCAGGTGCATTGACTTAAATCACTTTGTTTTTATTAACTAAAGTTAACTTAGCTAGCTAGTCTTTTACATACTGTGAATACTTAATATTAATTATTCAATGATATTTCATTTAAATCACTGTTAACAAATTGAGATTAAGTCAGGCTATCCATTTTAAAAACAGTAACTGCTGTAATAAAATATTAATCTGAGTTGGAGACTCTGAGGACAAAGAACATTAGAATATACACAAGTGATTTAAAAGTAACAAGCGTGTATTTCTTCCTGAGCACATCTGTACTTTGAAGCTTCTAGTCAGTATTGTGTGGAACTGAAACATACTTTCCACTTATAAATGGAATAAGAGACCTGACACAACCATTATACACATTTTAGCCTGGAAGTGTGCTGGTTTCATGTTTTCCATTTCCTCTGACCTTTTCCCTTCCATCAGAACTATAAATGGTGAACAGTATGCTTATTTGTATTTGTTTTACTGTTTGAGGCTTTTTGATTTTCAAGGAAACTCATTTTGTGCATAACTTTTTAAGGCAAAATTGAGGAATATGTTTTGATGAGAAAGGAAGTTGTAATTATAGGAAATAAATGAGTTTAATTAAGGGAATTCAGGGATTTCAAAATCAAGAAGAGAAGAAAGTAGGAGAACATAAAAATAATAAATAAATCAGCAAATAAAAATTTCCAGACACTTCTTTGAGAGTGTTTACATATTTCAGTGAAAGTAGGTAAAATATAAATACAGTATTTAGAAAAATCTAATATATTTATGCAAGTAAATAAAGAGCAATTTATTTTTAAACATTTCAAAATAAGGAAAGCACAATATACAGAATTTCAAGTAATTTGGAGACATTTTCAGTGCAGTTATTTAGAGACAATAACTGCAACTTTTTAGAGGCAATAACAATGAAAGTTATTTAGAGACATTTTCAGCGAAATAGCAAGACATTATGTTAATACCTGTTTGGGAAGCACATTTTCAAAACACTATTAAAATAGTATTACCAGAATTTTGCTCTAAATGACAACATTAAATGAGAAAATTAAAAGTAATTTACATTAAATTAGCTCTATAATATTCATTCAATGAAAATTATAATTTATGTATAATTTAAAATAACGAAATAACATTATACTATAGTGCTATATAAAAATGTAAGGTTTTCTAATATGTAGCATTCAACTCATTGGGGTGTGGGAGGTGAGGGGAAGCAAATTTCAGAACAATGTGTGCTAAGTGCAAACATTTGTGTAAAAACCTTCTGTTACATATATAGAGTTTCTCTGGAAGAATTTATAAGTGCATATAATACATATTCAAACCTACAAACACAGAGTTGTTTATATCGGTTGATTCCTTGATTGGCTGGAGGAGAAAGGTAAAATAAATTTGATTTTTACTTTGTATTCTCTTAGTAAAAAGTCTTTTACTTTTCTTCTCAATGCACATATTACCATTTTTAAAAAATAGATTAAATTTTAATGATGTTGCTACCAACATACTTGTGTTTATTTTGCTGTCAAAATTGTGGATAAATTTTCAAAAACTTAGCTTATATTTTATAATTATAGCAAACTACATATTATTAATAGTTTTACAGAATAAAAATCACAAAAATATATTAATTTATATAAATTATATCCTCTAATATTAGTTAGAAGAGCTGTCTGATCAAAACACATCAGGTGATTTGGGGTGAGACAAATATATTTGCAAAGTACAGCATCCTCATTAAACTGTGTATTAGGCCATTCTTGCATGCTATAAAGAAACATCAGAATGGGTAGTTTATAGGAAAGGAGGTTGTATTGACTCAGTTCTGCAGGTTGTACAGGCAGCATACTGGCATCTGCTTCTGGGAAGGCCTCAGGAAGCTTCCAATCATGGCAGAAGGTAAAGGAAGAACTGGCACGTCACATAGTAAAAGCAGGAGCAAGAAAGAGAGTGAGCAGAGGATGTGCCACACACTTTTAAAGGACTAGATCCCGTGAGAGCTCACTATCATGGAGTCAGCACCAAGTCGTGAGAGATATGCCTTCGTGATCCAAACATCTCCTACAAGACCTCACCCCAGCATTGGGGATTACAATTCAACATGATATTTGGGGGAGGATAAATATCCAAAGTATATCATTCTGCTCTGGCCCTTCGCAAATCTCATGCCCTTTCGACATTTCAAAACGGTATCATGACTTCCCAACAGTCCCCTAAATTCTTAACTGATTCCAGCATTGACTCAAAAGTCCAAAGTCCTATCTGAGACAAGGCAAGTCCCTTCCATCTATAATCCTGCAAAATAAAAGACAGATTATTTACTTCCAAGATACAATGGAGGTATAGGAATTGGGTAAGCATTCCTGTTCAAAAAGGGAGAAATTGACCAAAAGAAAGAGGATACAGGTCCCAAGCAAGTTCGAATTCCAGCAAGGCAGTCATTAAAACTTAAAGCTCCAAAATTTCGTGTCCGACATCCAAGGCATACTGGTACAAGGAGTGGACTCCCAAGGCCTTGGGCAAAGTGATTTCTTAGTTATAGTTAAAAATGGATTATGGATATCTACAAAGCTAACTCACACCTCCTTGTCTGACTCACCCTTTCTTCTTTCCTCCGCTCCTTCCCTCCTTCCTTCCTTTCTTTCTCTCTCTCTTTCTGTATTTCTTTCCCTCTCTCCGTCCCTCTTTCTTTCTTTCTTTCTTTTCTCTTTCTCCCTCCCTCCCTCTCTCTTTTCCTCCCTCCCACCTTCTTTCTTTCTCTTTCTCTCTCTTTCTTTCTTTCCCTCCCTCTCTCTCTCTCTTTCTTTCTTTCTGTCTCTCTTTCTGTCTGTCTTTCTTTCCCTCCCTCCGTCCCTTTTTTTCTTTCTCTCTCTTTCTTTCTTTCTTTCTTTCTTTCCCTCCCTCCCTCCTTCTTTCTTTCTTTGATTCTTTGTTAAAGATTCTTTTGTTAAATTTTGACTTTGATTTTTTGTTAAATTTATTCCTAAGTGCTTTTTAAATTTTAGATGTTATTTTAAATGGAGTTGTTTTCTTAGTTTTTGAATTTTTCATTGAAAGTGTATAGAAATACAGCTGCTTTTGGGGTAGTCATCTCATATCTGGCGGTCTTACTGATTTCATTTCTTAGATTTAAGAGATTTTTATGTAGATTCATTAGAATCTTCCACGTCCAAGGTTATGTCATCTGCTAATAGAGATAGCTGTATTTCTTCTTTTCCAATCTGATGACTTTTATTTCTTTTTCTTGCCAAATTGTCCAGGCCAGATCTCTTAGTACAATATCGCGCAGACACTGTGAGAATATCCATCTGTCCCGAACTTAGGGGTAAATCATTCAGTCTTCACAATTAAGTATAATGTTGGCTTGGGGCTTTTGTAAATACCATTTATTTGGTTGAGCTAGTTTCCTTCTACAACTAGCTTCCTGAGTCTTTTTTTTTTTTTTTTTTTTTTTTTTTTTTTTTTTTTTAAATAGTTTGTGATTTTGTCAAATGCTTTTACTGTATCTATCATGTATTTTTTTGGTCCTTTATTGTATCGAGATGGTATTTTACCTTGACTTATTTTTGAATGTCAAAACAGGCTTGTATTCCTGGGGCGGATCCTTGGTCATAGAAAATAATCAGTTCTTTTCTATATATTGCTGGATATAGTTTGCTAATATTTTGTTTAGAAATCTTGCATGTATATTCATAAGGTATTTTAGTGTGTAGTTTATTTTCCTGTGATGGCTTTGTTTGGTTTTGGTAGTAAGGTAATTTTGGCCTCTCAGAATAAGTTGGGAAGTACTTGCTCTACCTTTTAATTTAATTTTATTTTTGAATAGTTTGTGAAGGATTGATATTACCGTTTCATAAACATTTGGTAGAACTCACCAATGAAGCCATCTGGGCTTGGACTACTCATTGTGAAAATGATTTTATTACAAATACAATTTCTTTACTTGTTATTGGTTTATTTAGATTTTGTGTTTCTTCTTGAGTCATTTAAATTAGATTACGTCTTTGAGAAGTTAATTTCATCTAGGTTATATAATTTGTGGACCTATAGTATTTTTCAGTACCTGAAAATTTGTTAGTGCTGTTATTCCTCTTCATTCTGATTTTAGTAATTTGAGTCTTTGTTCTTTGTTTTCCTGTTTCATCTATCTAAAGTTTTGTCATTATTTGTTGACCTTCTTAAAGAATTATGTATCTTTTATTTCACTGGTTTTCTCCATAACCTTTCTAATCTTTATTTTATTTATTTCCACTCTAATTTTTATTATCTCCTTCTCCTTTTTTGGCTAGAATTTATTCTTCTTTTTCTAGTTTCTTAAGATAGTCATATTATTGATTCGGATTTTTTAAAATATGGATATTGGCAGCTGTATGTTTTATAATATAGTACTATTTTATCTTTATATCCTAAGTTTCGGTATGCTTTGTTCTGTTTTTTTAATCTCACAATATTTTCTCATTTTTATTTAACTTATTCTTCGATTCATTTGTTATGTAAGGAGTTTATTAATTTTCACATATTTGGGATTTTCCAAATTTTCTTCTGTAATTGATGTCAAATTTCATCCCATTTGGGCCAAAGAACATACATTGTATGATCTCAGCTATTTATATTTATTGTGCCTTGTTTCATAAGCCAATGGATAGTCTAAGAATGTTCCAGGTATGGTTATTCCATAGGTGTCCTTTAGTTCTAATTTGTTTGTAAGTTTGATCCTTGTAATCTTCTACTTAGTTATTCCATCTACAGTTGAGAGTGAGGTACTGAAATCTCCAACTATTATTGTCAAATTGTTTATTTCCCTATCATTTCTGTGTATTTTTGCTTTTTTTTAACTTATTTTTTAATTTGTTTCTATTGATACACAATAGAAGTACGTTTAGAGTAAATGGTAGTCACTCTCCTAATCTCTTAAAGAGTAGATCTTATTTCTTCTAACAAACTAAGTATTTGAACCCACTAATCAACCTCTCTTTGTTACTCTTCACCCTCCATCTTTCCCTGCCTCTGGTAAACCACCAATTTACTCTCCAGCTTCATGAGATCCACTTTTTTAGCTCCCATTTATGACGGCAAACATAGGACATTGTCTCTCTGTGTCTGGCTGATTTCACCTAACGTAATGACCTCCATTTCTGTCCATGTTGCTGAAAATGGCAGGATTTTATTCTTTTTTAAGGCTAAACAATATTTTATTGAGTATATATATCACATTGACTTCATTCTTTCATCTTTTTATGGGCGATTAGATCGATTCCATATCTTGACTATTGCACATAGTACTCTAATGAACATGAGAGCACAGATACTTCTCTGGTGTATTGATTCCCTTTCTTTCAGATACATAGTCAGCAGTGAAATTGCTGGTTCTTGATCCTAACTTGGATTTAAATAATGTAAAAGAAATATTATTTTTATCTTATAACGGGCACTTATTATCAAGTGCTGATGAAAATATCTTCATTTCAGGTGATGTTAAATTCTACTCTAATACAAAAGATAAAGGAATGGTATCAGTGAAAATGATGAAGTGAGGTCATCAGCAAATTACCTCCTCCATAAAGGCAATTTTAAAAACTGGCAAAAATAATCAGAATCAACATTTTTAGAACTTGAAAAATTAGCCAGAGGCTTTGAGGAATCCATAAAGTGTTTATTCAAAACACAAACAAAAAAGGCAGAATTTTGGTAAGAACTGTAAGTGGCTGTACTAGTTTGTACTCCCACCAACTGTAAATGAGCATCCTTCTTTCTTTACATCCTCAGAAGCATCTCTTATTTTTTCTTTTTGAAAAAAGTCATTTTACTAGGGTTAGAGAATATCTCATTGTTTTGATCTGCATTTTTCTAACGATCAGTCAAGTTAAGCCTTTTTCATACACCTATTTGCTATTTGCATGTTTCCTGGTGAGAAATGTCTATTTAGTCTTTTGCCCAGTTCTTAATCAGATTTTTTTTTCTATTGGATTGTTTAAGCATCTCATCTATTCTGGTTATTAATTCCTCGTCAGATTGACAGTTTGCAAATACATTCTTCAACTCCATGGCCTGTATCTTCAGTTTGTTGATGGTCTTGTTTGCTAGACAGAAGCTTTTTAGCTTAATGTAATCCCCTTTATCTGCTTTTGCTTTTGCCTGTGATTTTGAGGTCTTAAAAATAGTCTTTGCCCAGACCAATGTCCTGGAGTGCATCCCAAAAGTAGACTTCTAGTTTCATAGTTTTACATCTTAGATTGAAGTCTTTAAGTCATTTTGATTTGATTTTTGTATATGGTAAGAAATAAGGGGTTAGTTTCATTCTTCTGCATATGGTTATCTGGTTTCCTAGCACCATTTATTACAGAGACTGTCCTTTTCCCATTGTGTGTTTCTAGCATCCTTGGCAAAAATGAGTTGACTCATTTGTGTAAATGTTGTAAATGCGTGATTTACATCTGGGTTCTCTATGATGTTTCATTAGTCTATGTTTCTGTTTTATTTATTTATTTATTTTTGACAGAGTCTCGCCCTGTTGCCCAGGTTGGAATGCAATGGCGTGATCTCAGCTCACTGCAACCTCCACCTCCCAGATTCAAGAGATTCTCCTGCCTCAGCCTGTCTTGTAGCTGGGATTACAGGTGTGCACCACCATGCCTGGCTATTTTTTTATCTTTAATAGAGACAGGGTTTCACTATGTTGGCCAGATTGGTCTCAAACTCCTGACCTCGTGATCCACCCACCTCAGCCTCCCATAGTGCTAGGATTACAGGCATGAGCCACTGCACCCAGTCAGTGTTTCTGTTTTTATGCCAGTACCATGTTGATTTGGTTACTACAGCGTTGTAGTAAATTTTGAAGTCATATAGGGCGATATCTGCAAGCTTTGTTCATTTTGCTCAGGATTGCTTTGGCTACTGGGTTTTTTGTGGTTTATCAATTTCAGGATTTTTTTCTATTTATGTAAGAAATGTTATGAGTATTTTGATAGGGAGTTAAATGAACTTACAAATTGTTTTGGGTAGTATTGTCATATGAATCATATTAATTTTTCTAATTAATGAGTATGGAATAGCTTTCCTTTTTTGTGTCCTCTTCAATTTCTTTCATCAATGTTTTGCAGTTTTTCTTGTATACATCTTTTACTTCTTTGGTTAAATTGATTCCTAGGTGTTTCATATTCTCTATAGCTATCGTAAATGGTAATTTTTAAAATTTCTTTTTCGGATCATTCACTGTTGGCATATATAAATGCTAATGATTTTTGTATGTTTGTTTTCCGTCTTGCAACTTTACTGCATTCATTTATTAGTTCAAAGAGTTTTTTTCAGGGCATCTTCAGGGTTTTTTTTAAGTATAACATTGTCATCTGCAAACAAGGATAATTCAACTTCTTCCCTTCCAATCTGGGATACTCTTTAATTCTTTTGCTTAATTGCTCTTGCTAAGATTTTCAGTACTATGTTGAATAAAAGTGGTGAAGCAGGCATCCTAGCCTTGCTCCAGATCCTAGAGGAAAGGCTTTCCATTTTTCTCCATTGAGTAAGATGCTAGCTGTTGTTTGCCATATATGGCTCTTATTATCCTGAAGCATGCTCGTTCTGTACTCAGTTTGTGGAGGGATTTTATCCTAAAGAGATGTGGAATTTCATTGAATGGTTTCTTCAGCATTTATTTAAATGATCATTTATTTTTTTTTGCTCTTTCTTACTAATGTAATTATTGATCTATATATGTTGAGCCATTCTTGCATCCCTGGAATGAATCCCAGTTGATTATGGTGTAAGACCTTTTAATGTGTTGTTGAATTTGGTTTGCAAGTATTTTGCTGAAGATTTTTGCATCTGTGTTTATCAGTGATACTGGTCTGTAGTATTCTCCTTTTGTGTGTCCTTGTCTGGTTTGGGTATCAAAATAATGTTGGCCTGGTAGAAGGAGTTGGGAGGTAATCACTCCATTTCAATTTTTAAAAAGAGTTTGAGAAGAATTGGTATAATCTCTTTTTGAAATATTTGGTAGAATTCAACAATAAAGCCATAAGGTCTTCCTTTGATGGGAACGTTTTTATTATAACTTCAATCATAATGGAGGTACTCATAATAATGTTATTCACTCTTGGTTCGTTGAGGGTTTCTATTTCTTCATGGTTCAAACTTGTAGGTTTCATGGGTTCAGAAATTTATTCATTCCTTCTAAGTTTTCCAATTTGTTGATTTATAGATGTTTGTAATAGTCTCTAATGATTATTTGTATTTCTGTAGTCTCAGTTTTCATGACTCCTTTTTTGGTTTCTGATTTTATTTATGTGGGTCTTCTCTCTTTCTTATTCTGCCTAAAGTTTTGTTGAATTTGTTTGTCTTTTCAAAAAACAACTTTTTTTCATTGATCTTCTGTATTACTTTTAGTCTAATTTTTATTCATTTCTGCCAAGATTTTTATCATTTGTTTCATTTACTCACTTTGGGTTTTGTTTGTTCTTGCTTTTCTGGTTCCTTAAGGTGCATTGTTAGGTTGTTTATTTTGTTTCTGATTTCTGTAGCTAGGCATATATACATTTATTATTGTTAAAACTTCCTGATGAATTGAATCACTCATCATTTTATAATGTACTTGACTTCAGTAACAAATTTTGTCTTAAAATATATGTTTCTGTATTAGTATATCTAACTCTATTTTGGCTACTCATGGTATATCCCCTTCCTTCATTTTAATTTCATCGTATTGTGTCTTTGAATATAAAGTGTCTCTTTTAGAGAGCGTATAGTTAACCAAACTTTTATCCATTCTGCCAATCTCTAAATTTTTAATTTTTGTAATGTTTTTATTAAATGTAATTATTATAATATAATTAAAAATAACCAGGATAAATTCAATGGGATAAAATCAAAACTACTTAGAATAGCATATTGCTCAATTAAAATCAGTATTTCATATATTATTTTATTTCCTTTTCATATATTTTTTCTTGGGGTAGAATACACATAAAATAAAATCTGGTATCTTAATTATTTTACATATATCGTTTAGTGGTGTCGATTACATTTGCAATGATATGCAACCATCATCATTATTTGCAAAACTTTTTATCATCCCAAAGAGAAATTCTCAACTGAGATAGAAACTCATTAAGCAAGTATGAGTGCTTTTGTTAAACATCGATTTTCCATAGATGTATAGGTTTATTTCTGAACTCTCAATTTTATCCCATTGGCCTATCTGTTTATCCATGTGCCAGGACCATACTGATTTGATTACCTTGCTTTGTAGTAATTGGGTGAGTTCTTTCAATTTGTTCTTTTATTTTTCAACGTTTCCCTTTCATTTGCCTTCACCCCAGCCTATGGTAACCTCTCCTCTATTTTATGTCCCTATAATATATATTTTATATAGGTGGAATCATACAATATTAATACTTTTGTGTCTGGCTTATTTCACTCAGCATAATGTTTTCAAGGTTAATCCATGTTTTAACATGCATCAGAACTTCATTTCTTTTTATTGCTGAATATTATTTTATTGCAGTTATATAGAATATTTTGTTTATCCATTCATCTGTGGATAGAAACTTGGGTTGCTTTCACCATTTGAAAATTATGAATAATAAATATTGGTATACAAGTACCTGCATGAGACCTTGCTTTCCATTCTTTTGGACATATACCTAAGAGAGAAGTTGCTGGGTCATATGGGAGTTCTATTATTAACATCTTGGAGAACTGACAAACTTTTCTACAGCATCTGCATTATTTTACATTCCCATCATGAATGTCTGAGGATTACAATATCTCCACATTCTCACCAAGATTTATTATTTTTCTTTTTTTAAAAATTATATAATTATCCTGGTAGATATGAAGTAACAAGTCATTGTGGCTTTTATTTGAATTTCCCTAATGGCTAAAACTGTTGGACGTCTTTTTTGTGTGCTTATTGGTCATTTGTATAACTTATTTGAGAAACACCTATTCAGATGGAGTT
>NW_012108630.1:1164589-1166910 GCF_000951045.1 Mandrillus leucophaeus
TTGGGTAGTATTGGAAACATAACAATACTAAGTCTCCCAATACCTTCATTTATGTAGGTCTTCTTTAACTTCCTTTACCAATGTTTTGTAGTTTTCAGTGTACAAGTCTTTGACTTCCTTGTTCAAATTTGTTGCTAGGTATTTTATTCTTTGAGATAATATTATACATTGGAATACTTTATTAATTACTTTTTTTTCTATCTGTATTCATAGGGAATATTGGCTATAACTTTCTGTTCTTTGGATTTCTCCATCTGACTTTGGTATAAGGATAATGCTTATCTCATGTAATGACTTGAGAAATACTCCTTCTTCTATTCTTTGGAAGAATTTAAGATGAATTGGTGTTTATTCTTTTTTACATGTTTGACAGAATTCACCAGTGAGACATCTGATACTGGGCTTTTGTTGTTGTTGAGGAGGAGTTTTGATTACCGGTCTATTCTCTGTCCTTGTTATAGGTCTGTTAAGAATTTCTTCTTCTTCTTGAATCACATTAGTTCATTTATGCGTGGCTAAACATTTGTCCATTTTATCTAGGTTATCTAATTTTGAGGTGTACAGTCCATTTCACCTAGGCTGTCTAATTTTGGGGTGTTCATAGTATTTCTTTACATTTCTTTCTATTGTTAGAGACAAGTTTAATTAATAAATATAAAATATGGTATTCTCCTATTTCCACAATGATCAAGAAAAATTCTTCAACTTTATCTTTTTATTATGTCCTCTCTCCTAAACTTCACCCCTATCGTTTTCCTTTCTTGGGAATCTTGGTGAAGGAATTTTGCAAACAACATCAAATTTCAGAATCTGGTTTTATAAATTGTTGACAAGATTCTGGCCAGTTTCAGACATTTGAAAGCTTTGCTCTGAGTGAAATAATGTATGAATCCTCCTCTTTTACACTTGTTCATTGGTATTGAAAACCAATAGGATAACTGATGCCGCTTTGTTGGTGGCCAAAGATGAAATCTGAAATAGAAGATATTTTTAACTTTCTTCCACCATTCAGGGACTAATGAAAATTATAGATAATCTGGGATAAATCTCTCATAACCTTACTATTTGATTATGCATTACAAGCTTCCGTTGCTTTTCTCTCTCGACACACACACACACACACACACACACACACACACTCTTTCTTAACCAGCAATCAGTGTCTTAGCACAATAAAAACTGTTCTTCTTTTCATAGTCTTTAGTTTTGGTTTAGGTCTAATGCAGAAAAATTTAACACTATGTATAGAGAGTATTTCTTTCTCAAAAAAAAATGTGGCAGCATTTTTTATGATGTTGATATAGTTACCTATTTTAGAAATGTTAAGACCAATCTTGACATAGATTTGAAATAGTAGTTAAATAATATAGTTAAACATATGTATCCATGAATAAATTTTCTCAGGAATGTTAGTAATAGAACATTTACCCTGGAGCATTGGATAGAAAACTCTGCGATAAAGATCATTAGATATTCGGCTGCAATGATCTTTGCCTACCTAGACAATTTGTTCAAATACTTATGTTTGCATCTGTAGAAGATCCTGCCATGTCACTAAATTGTTCAAACCCAAGGTGACCAGTACATTTCCCACTAAGTGAAAAATACTGAACTGGATGATGACTCAGATTTTCTTTCAATCTTAAGTCTCTATCATTTAAAATAAGTCTGGGTGTCTAGGGTGATGAGATCAAATTGTGTTTCTTTGTCACTGGAAATCCCCACTTCAGGCCTTAAGAACAAACCATTCAAAAGCTTGCACTGAGGCAACACACTTAATAGGAAAAAGCATGACTTCATTTTGGCATGATTCGTCTTCAAATCAGGTCAGTGATTTAGATTTGAATGAGTGGATTGTTCATGGGCACCGGATCAAATTAGACTTTCATTTATTTTAAGAAATTCATTAGACCAATTATGACAACCACAGAGGGATGTCTTATGCCTGAGAAGTGCAAATTATAAGAACAATAATATCCATTGTTAAGTGTGAGATGAAAATTTCTGTGTAGCTTGCTCATTAAAATCTGTTTCCTTTTACAGAAATGTTTTTTATGTAATGTAGATGGCAGGTAAAAAAACACTGAACCAAAACATAATTACCGAGTTTATAACATTCTGGTAAACGCAAATTGTTTATAAAATGGAATCAGGTCAGAAAATTTAAAGGAAACTGAAAATACAAAGTTTCTCTTTTACCGTTATGTTATATATTGTGGAAATGCACTAATTAAGTTTCAAATAAATAGAAACAAGAATAAAATTATTATATAGTTGGCATTTTTATAGCCACACACCTACATTTTAAATAAAAATGCTTA
>NW_012108630.1:1167770-1169279 GCF_000951045.1 Mandrillus leucophaeus
AAGTACCTGCATGAGACCTTGCTTTCCATTCTTTTGGACATATACCTAAGAGAGAAGTTGCTGGGTCATATGGGAGTTCTATTATTAACATCTTGGAGAACTGACAAACTTTTCTACAGCATCTGCATTATTTTACATTCCCATCATGAATGTCTGAGGATTACAATATCTCCACATTCTCACCAAGATTTATTATTTTTCTTTTTTTAAAAATTATATAATTATCCTGGTAGATATGAAGTAACAACTCATTGTGGCTTTTATTTGAATTTCCCTAATGGCTAAAACTGTTGGACGTCTTTTTTGTGTGCTTATTGGTCATTTGTATAACTTATTTGAGAAAAACCTATTCAGATGGAGTTTCGCTGTTGTCGCCCAGGCTGGAGTGCAATGGTGCGATCTCAGCTCACTGTAACCTCCGCCTTCCAGGTTCAAGTGATTCTCCTGCTTTAGCTTCCCAAGTAAGTGAGATTACAGACACCCACCACTTCGCCCGACAAATGTTTGTACTTTTAGTAGAGACAGAGTTTCATCACATTTGCCAGGCTGGTCTCAATATCCTGACCTCAAGACCCGCCTTGGCCTCTCAAAGTGTTGGGATTCCAGGCTTGAGCCATTGTGCCTGGACGGTTGTGTGCAATTCTGTTTTTGAGTTGTAGGTATTCCTTGTAGATTCTGCTTATTAAGCCCCTATTAGATATATAATTTGCAAATATTTTATCCACTTCTGTACATTATTTCACTTTCTTTATAATATCATTTGATGAACAATATATTTAAATTTTGATGAATTTCAGTTTGTCTAACTTTTCTTTTGTTGCTCATTATTTTGGTTTTATACAAAAAAATTAAATGCCAAATTTAAAAATCATGTAGATTTACTCATGTTTTCTTCTAAGCATGCTATAAGTTTAACTCTTATATTGGGTCAATGAATCATTTTGAGTTAATTTGTTATATGGCATAAAACACGGATCCAACTTTATTCTTTTAATGTAGAAATACACTTGTCCCACACCATTGTTGATAAGACTATTCTTTTCCCCATAGAATATACTTGGTGCTCTTTTTAAAAATCAGTGTTCCATAGATGTATGGGTTTATTTCTGGACTCTATTTAATTCCATTGACTTGTATGTTTATCCATTTGCCAGGGCCATACTGATCTGTCCCTCTAGCTTTGTAGTAATTGGGAAGTGTGAGTCCTTTCATTTTGTTATTTTCTTTTTCAACATTGTCTGGAGTATTCAGATCCCTTTGCAACTCCACATGAGTTTGAGGAATGGCTTTTTCATTTCTGCAAAGGGGTTGTTGGAATTTTGATAAGAATTGCATTGAACTTGTAGATCACATTGGGTAGTATTGGAAACATAACAATACTAAGTCTCCCAATACCTTCATTTATGTAGGTCTTCTTTAACTTCCTTTACCAATGTTTTGTAGTTTTCAGTGTACAAGTCTTTGACTTCCTTGTTCAAATTTGTTGCTAGGTATTTTATTCTTTGAGAT